>NC_055968.1:36818832-36841401 GCF_018492685.1 Alosa sapidissima | reverse complement strand
TCTCTCTTCTCCTCTCCCCTCCTCTCCTCTTCTCTCCTCATCTCTCCTCTCCTCTCCTCTTCTGTCCTCATCTTCTCTCCTCTCCTCTCCTCTCTCTCCCCTCCTCTCCTCTTCTCTCCTCATCTTCCTCTCTCTTCTCTCTCCTCTCCTCTCTCCCCTCCTCTCCTCTTCTCTCCTCATCTCTCCTCTCCTCTCTCTTCTCACTCTCCCTCTCCTCTCCTCTCCTCTCCTCTCCTCCTCTCCCTTCCTCTCCTCTTCTCTCTTCTCTTCTCCTCCTCTCCCCTCCTCTCCTCATCTCTCCTCTCCTCCTCTTCCCTCCTCTCCTCTCATCTCTCCTCTTCTCTCCTCTCCTCTCTTCTCTTCTCCTCTCTTCTCACCTCTCTTCTCCTCTCCTCTCCTCTCTTCTCTTCTCTTCTCTTCTCTTCTCTTCTCCTCTCCTCTCTTCTCCTCTCTTCTCTTCTCTTGTCTTCTCCTCTCCTCTCTTCTCCTCCTCTTCTCTTCTCTTCTCCTCTCCTCTCTTCTCTCTCTCCTCTCCTCTCTTCTCCTCCTCTTCTCTTCTCTCCTCTCTTCTCTTCTCTTCTCTTCTCTTCTCTTCTCTCTCCTCTCTTCTCCTCTCTTCTCTTCTCTTCTCTTCTCTCTCCTCTCTTCTCTTCTCTTCTCTTCTCTTCTCCTCTCCTCTCCTCTCCTCTCATCTCTTCTCCTCTCCTCTCCTCTTCCCCACTGTGACCTACGATCCACATGAGTAGTACAGCTCTTCACTGTGTCTAAGAGCATGTCTGTGTGTGTGTGTATGTGTTCATGTGTGTGTACGTGTGTGTGTACTGTGTGTGTGTGTGTGTGTGTTCATGTGTGTGTCCGTGTGTTCATGTGTGTATGAGTCTGTGTGTGTCCATGAATGTATGTTCATGTGTGTGTGTGTGTGTGTTCATGTGTGAGTGTGTGTGTGTGTGTCTCCTTCTCATCTCTTTCATGGGTTTACCCTTGGGGAGCAAGGCCTTGATCTCACCATCCACTCCTGAATATCAACTTTTCCATCTTTCAAATGTTCCCCGCCCGCTCTATATGATGCCCCCACCCACACACACACACACACACACACACACACACACACACACACACACACACACATACACAGACACACACACACACACACACACACACACACACACATACACATACACAGACACACACACACACACACACACACACACACACACACACACACATACACAGACACACACACACACACACACACACACACACACACACACACACACACACAGACACACACACACACACACACAGAGCAAGACAGATATATCCCAGGGTGGAGACATCAAACGCTTCCCTGATGGAATGTCAGTGGACTTGTAGAAGCTTCCAGTGTAGTGGAGTCAACACAAGGTAACATGTGATGATCACACATACACACACACACACACACACACATACACACACACGCACACACACACACACACACACACACACACACACACACACACACACACACACACACACACACACACACACTTGCAGTGTGGTGGAGGAGTCAGGACAAGGTAATGTGTGATCAGGGGGAATCCGCAGAGGCATGTCAGACCTGGAATAACATCCACTCCTTCCCATCGGATTGGACCCGGATTTGACTTTTCCTGAGGATTAGACCCAGCATTTTCTCTCTCTCTCTCTCTCTCTCTCTCTTTCTCAATTTCAATTTTCAATTTAATTGTACTTGTAGTGCGCCAAAACATTACACATGTCTCATGGCGCTTTACAGAATGTTAGACAATCAGAGAAAAGAAAGAAAAGAAGGCCCATGGGTAACAGGGGTAACAGGGGGGAAAAACTCCCTAGAATTGGAGATACATGTAGGAAGAAACCTCGAGCAGATACACGACTCAAGGGCCTGACCCATCTGCCTAGGGTCAGTTACAGAACAGTAAGGTCGGTATACATGTTAAATGCATAAGTTAGTCAGGTGTAGAGAATAGAACATGGTGTTTAAAGCCACCTGAGGTGAATGTTACAAGAGGTGGGATGATTACGTATCCAGTATGATAATGCATGAATCCTATTTAGTGTCAGAAAGTTCAAATAGTCCAGTGTAGGAAATGGAATTGTCCAGAGGGATTAGGAGTTGTCATAGGGCAAGTGGTGGGTCGCTAGGCTGTACGGGCCAGGAATCCGGGCAGGGGGACAGCAATAGGTGATGGTAGGGCAGTGGTAGGGATGGGGCTTCAGGTGCGATGAGTGACAGGGTTATGCAAAATTCGAATGGCAATTCTGCTTCCTGTTTGCTACCTCAATTGAAATGCAAGTGAAATTCAAGAATTGAATTGGAATTTAAGAGCCAGTTTCAATTCAATTCTGGAATGTTGCACAACCCTGATGAGTGAGATGAGGACCAAGCACACGGATGGCTGATGACTGGTGATGGTATACCTCCCAAATGAGGTAAGGGGGGAGAAAGAGAGATGTAGAGTATTACTATAAATCAAAATGGTTAATATCAATAAGTATATCAATGGCACTATATAGTGCTATACCATAGTGAGAATAGGCAAGAGAGAGGGGAGTTGAGAGAGGGGGGGGGGGGGTGGGTTGTACGGAGTGACACATGAAAAGGAAAAAAAAGCTGAGGACACAGCTAGGGTTGCAAAATTCCGGGAATTTTCAAAGTTGGAAACTTTCCATGGGAATTAACGGGAATATACGGGAATTAACGGGAATAAACTGGGAACTTTTAATATGGCAAGTTAGTCTATAACAGGGAACTTAAATGTAGTGGACAAAACCCCATCTTGCAGCATAATACTAGTTAAAACAACCTGATTTAATGCAATTTCAGTCAAATTTCTACCCTGCACATACGTCAATCCCATGCACACAGCAATCAGCATAGGCTACGAGACGTAAAGGAAACCTATGATGCGTTAATGTGCATGGGGAAAATAAATTCCCAGTGAAAACGTCATCTCATGTGGGAATAACTGGTGTGAAACTGGGGGAAGTTTGCAAACAGAGTTGCCCAGTTATGGGCTTGTCGTCACTTTTGTCCTCATTCAAATTGGGGAACGTCATTTTGCACTGTAATTAAACTGTAATGGGACGATTAATCGGATTAGTCTGATTAAGCTTGGCAATGTATATATAACTTACATATTCTATAAGGTTTGGTTGGGGCTGATTAAGCTTGGCAATGTATATATAATTTACATAATCTATAAGGTTTGGTTGGGGCTGATTAAGCTTGGCAATGTATATATAATTTACATAATCTATAAGGTTTGGTTGGGGCTGATTAAGCTTGGCAATGTATATATAATTTACATATTCTATAAGGTTTGGTTGGGGCTGATTAAGCTTGGCAATGTATATATAATGTACATAATCTATAAGGTTTGGTTGGGGCTGATTAAGCTTGGCAATGTATATATAACTTACATATTCTATAAGGTTTGGTTGGGGCTGATTAAGCTTGGCAATGTATATATAACTTACATAATCTATAAGGTTTGGTTGGGGCTGATTAAGCTTGGCAATGTATATATAACTTACATAATCTATAAGGTTTGGTTGGGGCTGATTAAGCTTGGCAATGTATATATAACTTACATATTCTATAAGGTATATAAGGTTGGGGCTGATTAAGCTTGGCAATGTATATATAACTTACATATTCTATAAGGTATATAAGGTTGGGGCTGATTAAGCTTGGCAATGTATATATAATTTACATAATCTATAAGGTATATAAGGTTGGGGCTGATTAAGCTTGGCAATGTATATATAATTTACATAATCTATAAGGTATATAAGGTTGGGGCTGATTAAGCTTGGCAATGTATATATAATTTACATATTCTATAAGGTATATAAGGTTGGGGCTGATTAAGCTTGGCAATGTATATATAATTTACATATTCTATAAGGTTTGGTTGGGGCTGATTAAGCTTGGCAATGTATATATAATTTACATATTCTATAAGGTTTGGTTGGGGCTGATTAAGCTTGATAATGTATATATAATGTATATATAATTTACATAATCTATAAGGTATATAAGGTTGGGGCTGATTAAGCTTGGCAATGTATATATAATTTACATATTCTATAAGGTATATAAGGTTGGGGCTGATTAAGCTTGGCAATGTATATATAACTTACATATTCTATAAGGTTTGGTTGGGGCTGATTAAGCTTGGCAATGTATATATAATTTACATATTCTATAAGGTTTGGTTGGGGCTGATTAAGCTTGATAATGTATATATAATGTATATATAACTTACATATTCTATAAGGTTTGGTTGGGGCTGATTAAGCTTGATAATGTATATATAATGTATATATAACTTACATAATCTATAAGGTTTGGTTGGGGCTGATTAAGCTTGGCAATGTACATATAACTTACATATTCTATAAGGTTTGGTTGGGGCTGATTAAGCTTGGCAATGTATATATAATTTACATATTCTATAAGGTTTGGTTGGGGCTGATTAAGCTTGGCAATGTATATATAATGTACATATTCTATAAGGTTTGGTTGGGGCTGATTAAGCTTGGCAATGTATATATAACTTACATATTCTATAAGGTATATAAGGTTGGGGCTGATTAAGCTCAATGTATATATAACTTACATAATCTATAAGGTTTGGTTGGGGCTGATTAAGCTTGGCAATGTATATATAACTTACATAATCTATAAGGTTTGGTTGGGGCTGATTAAGCTTGGCAATGTATATATAACTTACATAATCTATAAGGTTTGGTTGGGGCTGATTAAGCTTGGCAATGTATATATAATTTACATATTCTATAAGGTTTGGTTGGGGCTGATTAAGCTTGGCAATGTATATATAACTTACATATTCTATAAGGTTTGGTTGGGGCTGATTAAGCTTGGCAATGTATATATAACTTACATATTCTATAAGGTTTGGTTGGGGCTGATTAAGCTTGATAATGTATATATAATGTATATATAACTTACATATTCTATAAGGTTTGGTTGGGGCTGATTAAGCTTGGCAATGTATATATAACTTACATATTCTATAAGGTTTGGTTGGGGCTGATTAAGCTTGGCAATGTATATATAATGTACATATTCTATAAGGTTTGGTTGGGGCTGATTAAGCTTGGCAATGTATATATAATGTACATATTCTATAAGGTTTGGTTGGGGCTGATTAAGCTTGGCAATGTATATATAATGTATATATAACTTACATAATCTATAAGGTATATAAGGTTGGGGCTGATTAAGCTTGATAATGTATATATAATTTACATAATCTATAAGGTGGTTGGGTCTGATTAAGCTTGGCAATGTATATATAATTTACATAATCTATAAGGTGGTTGGGGCTGATTAAGCTTGGCAATGTATATATAACTTACATAATCTATAAGGTTTGGTTGGGGCTGATTAAGCTTGGCAATGTATATATAACTTACATAATCTATAAGGTTTGGTTGGGGCTGATTAAGCTTGGCAATGTATATATAACTTACATATTCTATAAGGTATATAAGGTTGGGGCTGATTAAGCTTGGCAATGTATATATAACTTACATATTCTATAAGGTATATAAGGTTGGGGCTGATTAAGCTTGGCAATGTATATATAATTTACATAATCTATAAGGTATATAAGGTTGGGGCTGATTAAGCTTGGCAATGTATATATAATTTACATATTCTATAAGGTATATAAGGTTGGGGCTGATTAAGCTTGGCAATGTATATATAATTTACATATTCTATAAGGTTTGGTTGGGGCTGATTAAGCTTGGCAATGTATATATAATTTACATATTCTATAAGGTTTGGTTGGGGCTGATTAAGCTTGATAATGTATATATAATGTATATATAATTTACATAATCTATAAGGTATATAAGGTTGGGGCTGATTAAGCTTGGCAATGTATATATAATTTACATATTCTATAAGGTATATAAGGTTGGGGCTGATTAAGCTTGGCAATGTATATATAACTTACATATTCTATAAGGTTTGGTTGGGGCTGATTAAGCTTGGCAATGTATATATAATTTACATATTCTATAAGGTTTGGTTGGGGCTGATTAAGCTTGATAATGTATATATAATGTATATATAACTTACATATTCTATAAGGTTTGGTTGGGGCTGATTAAGCTTGATAATGTATATATAATGTATATATAACTTACATAATCTATAAGGTTTGGTTGGGGCTGATTAAGCTTGGCAATGTACATATAACTTACATATTCTATAAGGTTTGGTTGGGGCTGATTAAGCTTGGCAATGTATATATAATTTACATATTCTATAAGGTTTGGTTGGGGCTGATTAAGCTTGGCAATGTATATATAATGTACATATTCTATAAGGTTTGGTTGGGGCTGATTAAGCTTGGCAATGTATATATAACTTACATATTCTATAAGGTATATAAGGTTGGGGCTGATTAAGCTCAATGTATATATAACTTACATAATCTATAAGGTTTGGTTGGGGCTGATTAAGCTTGGCAATGTATATATAACTTACATAATCTATAAGGTTTGGTTGGGGCTGATTAAGCTTGGCAATGTATATATAACTTACATAATCTATAAGGTTTGGTTGGGGCTGATTAAGCTTGGCAATGTATATATAATTTACATATTCTATAAGGTTTGGTTGGGGCTGATTAAGCTTGGCAATGTATATATAACTTACATATTCTATAAGGTTTGGTTGGGGCTGATTAAGCTTGGCAATGTATATATAATTTACATATTCTATAAGGTTTGGTTGGGGCTGATTAAGCTTGATAATGTATATATAATGTATATATAATTTACATAATCTATAAGGTATATAAGGTTGGGGCTGATTAAGCTTGGCAATGTATATATAATTTACATATTCTATAAGGTATATAAGGTTGGGGCTGATTAAGCTTGGCAATGTATATATAACTTACATATTCTATAAGGTTTGGTTGGGGCTGATTAAGCTTGGCAATGTATATATAATTTACATATTCTATAAGGTTTGGTTGGGGCTGATTAAGCTTGATAATGTATATATAATGTATATATAACTTACATATTCTATAAGGTTTGGTTGGGGCTGATTAAGCTTGATAATGTATATATAATGTATATATAACTTACATAATCTATAAGGTTTGGTTGGGGCTGATTAAGCTTGGCAATGTACATATAACTTACATATTCTATAAGGTTTGGTTGGGGCTGATTAAGCTTGGCAATGTATATATAATTTACATATTCTATAAGGTTTGGTTGGGGCTGATTAAGCTTGGCAATGTATATATAATGTACATATTCTATAAGGTTTGGTTGGGGCTGATTAAGCTTGGCAATGTATATATAACTTACATATTCTATAAGGTATATAAGGTTGGGGCTGATTAAGCTCAATGTATATATAACTTACATAATCTATAAGGTTTGGTTGGGGCTGATTAAGCTTGGCAATGTATATATAACTTACATAATCTATAAGGTTTGGTTGGGGCTGATTAAGCTTGGCAATGTATATATAACTTACATAATCTATAAGGTTTGGTTGGGGCTGATTAAGCTTGGCAATGTATATATAATTTACATATTCTATAAGGTTTGGTTGGGGCTGATTAAGCTTGGCAATGTATATATAACTTACATATTCTATAAGGTTTGGTTGGGGCTGATTAAGCTTGGCAATGTATATATAACTTACATATTCTATAAGGTTTGGTTGGGGCTGATTAAGCTTGATAATGTATATATAATGTATATATAACTTACATATTCTATAAGGTTTGGTTGGGGCTGATTAAGCTTGGCAATGTATATATAACTTACATATTCTATAAGGTTTGGTTGGGGCTGATTAAGCTTGGCAATGTATATATAATGTACATATTCTATAAGGTTTGGTTGGGGCTGATTAAGCTTGGCAATGTATATATAATGTACATATTCTATAAGGTTTGGTTGGGGCTGATTAAGCTTGGCAATGTATATATAATGTATATATAACTTACATAATCTATAAGGTATATAAGGTTGGGGCTGATTAAGCTTGATAATGTATATATAATTTACATAATCTATAAGGTGGTTGGGTCTGATTAAGCTTGGCAATGTATATATAATTTACATAATCTATAAGGTGGTTGGGGCTGATTAAGCTTGGCAATGTATATATAACTTACATAATCTATAAGGTTTGGTTGGGGCTGATTAAGCTTGGCAATGTATATATAACTTACATAATCTATAAGGTTTGGTTGGGGCTGATTAAGCTTGGCAATGTATATATAACTTACATATTCTATAAGGTATATAAGGTTGGGGCTGATTAAGCTTGGCAATGTATATATAACTTACATATTCTATAAGGTATATAAGGTTGGGGCTGATTAAGCTTGGCAATGTATATATAATTTACATAATCTATAAGGTATATAAGGTTGGGGCTGATTAAGCTTGGCAATGTATATATAATTTACATATTCTATAAGGTATATAAGGTTGGGGCTGATTAAGCTTGGCAATGTATATATAATTTACATATTCTATAAGGTTTGGTTGGGGCTGATTAAGCTTGGCAATGTATATATAATTTACATATTCTATAAGGTTTGGTTGGGGCTGATTAAGCTTGATAATGTATATATAATGTATATATAATTTACATAATCTATAAGGTATATAAGGTTGGGGCTGATTAAGCTTGGCAATGTATATATAATTTACATATTCTATAAGGTATATAAGGTTGGGGCTGATTAAGCTTGGCAATGTATATATAACTTACATATTCTATAAGGTTTGGTTGGGGCTGATTAAGCTTGGCAATGTATATATAATTTACATATTCTATAAGGTTTGGTTGGGGCTGATTAAGCTTGATAATGTATATATAATGTATATATAACTTACATATTCTATAAGGTTTGGTTGGGGCTGATTAAGCTTGATAATGTATATATAATGTATATATAACTTACATAATCTATAAGGTTTGGTTGGGGCTGATTAAGCTTGGCAATGTACATATAACTTACATATTCTATAAGGTTTGGTTGGGGCTGATTAAGCTTGGCAATGTATATATAATTTACATATTCTATAAGGTTTGGTTGGGGCTGATTAAGCTTGGCAATGTATATATAATGTACATATTCTATAAGGTTTGGTTGGGGCTGATTAAGCTTGGCAATGTATATATAACTTACATATTCTATAAGGTATATAAGGTTGGGGCTGATTAAGCTCAATGTATATATAACTTACATAATCTATAAGGTTTGGTTGGGGCTGATTAAGCTTGGCAATGTATATATAACTTACATAATCTATAAGGTTTGGTTGGGGCTGATTAAGCTTGGCAATGTATATATAACTTACATAATCTATAAGGTTTGGTTGGGGCTGATTAAGCTTGGCAATGTATATATAATTTACATATTCTATAAGGTTTGGTTGGGGCTGATTAAGCTTGGCAATGTATATATAACTTACATATTCTATAAGGTTTGGTTGGGGCTGATTAAGCTTGGCAATGTATATATAATTTACATATTCTATAAGGTTTGGTTGGGGCTGATTAAGCTTGATAATGTATATATAATGTATATATAATTTACATAATCTATAAGGTATATAAGGTTGGGGCTGATTAAGCTTGGCAATGTATATATAATTTACATATTCTATAAGGTATATAAGGTTGGGGCTGATTAAGCTTGGCAATGTATATATAACTTACATATTCTATAAGGTTTGGTTGGGGCTGATTAAGCTTGGCAATGTATATATAATTTACATATTCTATAAGGTTTGGTTGGGGCTGATTAAGCTTGATAATGTATATATAATGTATATATAACTTACATATTCTATAAGGTTTGGTTGGGGCTGATTAAGCTTGATAATGTATATATAATGTATATATAACTTACATAATCTATAAGGTTTGGTTGGGGCTGATTAAGCTTGGCAATGTACATATAACTTACATATTCTATAAGGTTTGGTTGGGGCTGATTAAGCTTGGCAATGTATATATAATTTACATATTCTATAAGGTTTGGTTGGGGCTGATTAAGCTTGGCAATGTATATATAATGTACATATTCTATAAGGTTTGGTTGGGGCTGATTAAGCTTGGCAATGTATATATAACTTACATATTCTATAAGGTATATAAGGTTGGGGCTGATTAAGCTCAATGTATATATAACTTACATAATCTATAAGGTTTGGTTGGGGCTGATTAAGCTTGGCAATGTATATATAACTTACATAATCTATAAGGTTTGGTTGGGGCTGATTAAGCTTGGCAATGTATATATAACTTACATAATCTATAAGGTTTGGTTGGGGCTGATTAAGCTTGGCAATGTATATATAATTTACATATTCTATAAGGTTTGGTTGGGGCTGATTAAGCTTGGCAATGTATATATAACTTACATATTCTATAAGGTTTGGTTGGGGCTGATTAAGCTTGGCAATGTATATATAACTTACATATTCTATAAGGTTTGGTTGGGGCTGATTAAGCTTGATAATGTATATATAATGTATATATAACTTACATATTCTATAAGGTTTGGTTGGGGCTGATTAAGCTTGGCAATGTATATATAACTTACATATTCTATAAGGTTTGGTTGGGGCTGATTAAGCTTGGCAATGTATATATAATGTACATATTCTATAAGGTTTGGTTGGGGCTGATTAAGCTTGGCAATGTATATATAATGTACATATTCTATAAGGTTTGGTTGGGGCTGATTAAGCTTGGCAATGTATATATAATGTACATATTCTATAAGGTTTGGTTGGGGCTGATTAAGCTTGGCAATGTATATATAATGTATATATAACTTACATAATCTATAAGGTATATAAGGTTGGGGCTGATTAAGCTTGATAATGTATATATAATTTACATAATCTATAAGGTGGTTGGGTCTGATTAAGCTTGGCAATGTATATATAATTTACATAATCTATAAGGTGGTTGGGGCTGATTAAGCTTGGCAATGTATATATAACTTACATAATCTATAAGGTTTGGTTGGGGCTGATTAAGCTTGGCAATGTATATATAACTTACATAATCTATAAGGTTTGGTTGGGGCTGATTAAGCTTGGCAATGTATATATAACTTACATATTCTATAAGGTATATAAGGTTGGGGCTGATTAAGCTTGGCAATGTATATATAACTTACATATTCTATAAGGTATATAAGGTTGGGGCTGATTAAGCTTGGCAATGTATATATAATTTACATAATCTATAAGGTATATAAGGTTGGGGCTGATTAAGCTTGGCAATGTATATATAATTTACATATTCTATAAGGTATATAAGGTTGGGGCTGATTAAGCTTGGCAATGTATATATAATTTACATATTCTATAAGGTTTGGTTGGGGCTGATTAAGCTTGGCAATGTATATATAATTTACATATTCTATAAGGTTTGGTTGGGGCTGATTAAGCTTGATAATGTATATATAATGTATATATAATTTACATAATCTATAAGGTATATAAGGTTGGGGCTGATTAAGCTTGGCAATGTATATATAATTTACATATTCTATAAGGTATATAAGGTTGGGGCTGATTAAGCTTGGCAATGTATATATAACTTACATATTCTATAAGGTTTGGTTGGGGCTGATTAAGCTTGGCAATGTATATATAATTTACATATTCTATAAGGTTTGGTTGGGGCTGATTAAGCTTGATAATGTATATATAATGTATATATAACTTACATATTCTATAAGGTTTGGTTGGGGCTGATTAAGCTTGATAATGTATATATAATGTATATATAACTTACATAATCTATAAGGTTTGGTTGGGGCTGATTAAGCTTGGCAATGTACATATAACTTACATATTCTATAAGGTTTGGTTGGGGCTGATTAAGCTTGGCAATGTATATATAATTTACATATTCTATAAGGTTTGGTTGGGGCTGATTAAGCTTGGCAATGTATATATAATGTACATATTCTATAAGGTTTGGTTGGGGCTGATTAAGCTTGGCAATGTATATATAACTTACATATTCTATAAGGTATATAAGGTTGGGGCTGATTAAGCTCAATGTATATATAACTTACATAATCTATAAGGTTTGGTTGGGGCTGATTAAGCTTGGCAATGTATATATAACTTACATAATCTATAAGGTTTGGTTGGGGCTGATTAAGCTTGGCAATGTATATATAACTTACATAATCTATAAGGTTTGGTTGGGGCTGATTAAGCTTGGCAATGTATATATAATTTACATATTCTATAAGGTTTGGTTGGGGCTGATTAAGCTTGGCAATGTATATATAACTTACATATTCTATAAGGTTTGGTTGGGGCTGATTAAGCTTGGCAATGTATATATAACTTACATATTCTATAAGGTTTGGTTGGGGCTGATTAAGCTTGATAATGTATATATAATGTATATATAACTTACATATTCTATAAGGTTTGGTTGGGGCTGATTAAGCTTGGCAATGTATATATAACTTACATATTCTATAAGGTTTGGTTGGGGCTGATTAAGCTTGGCAATGTATATATAATGTACATATTCTATAAGGTTTGGTTGGGGCTGATTAAGCTTGGCAATGTATATATAATGTACATATTCTATAAGGTTTGGTTGGGGCTGATTAAGCTTGGCAATGTATATATAATGTACATATTCTATAAGGTTTGGTTGGGGCTGATTAAGCTTGGCAATGTATATATAATGTACATATTCTATAAGGTTTGGTTGGGGCTGATTAAGCTTGGCAATGTATATATAATGTATATATAACTTACATAATCTATAAGGTATATAAGGTTGGGGCTGATTAAGCTTGATAATGTATATATAATTTACATAATCTATAAGGTGGTTGGGTCTGATTAAGCTTGGCAATGTATATATAATTTACATAATCTATAAGGTGGTTGGGTCTGATTAAGCTTGGCAATGTATATATAATTTACATAATCTATAAGGTGGTTGGGTCTGATTAAGCTTGATAATGTATATATAATGTACATAATCTATAAGGTTTGGTTGGGGCTGATTAAGCTTGGCAATGTATATATAACTTACATATTCTATAAGGTTTGGTTGGGGCTGATTAAGCTTGGCAATGTATATATAATGTACATATTCTATAAGGTTTGGTTGGGGCTGATTAAGCTTGGCAATGTATATATAATGTACATATTCTATAAGGTTTGGTTGGGGCTGATTAAGCTTGGCAATGTATATATAATGTACATATTCTATAAGGTTTGGTTGGGGCTGATTAAGCTTGGCAATGTATATATAATGTACATATTCTATAAGGTTTGGTTGGGGCTGATTAAGCTTGGCAATGTATATATAATGTATATATAACTTACATAATCTATAAGGTATATAAGGTTGGGGCTGATTAAGCTTGATAATGTATATATAATTTACATAATCTATAAGGTGGTTGGGTCTGATTAAGCTTGGCAATGTATATATAATTTACATAATCTATAAGGTGGTTGGGTCTGATTAAGCTTGGCAATGTATATATAATTTACATAATCTATAAGGTGGTTGGGTCTGATTAAGCTTGATAATGTATATATAATGTACATAATCTATAAGGTTTGGTTGGGGCTGATTAAGCTTGGCAATGTATATATAACTTACATATTCTATAAGGTTTGGTTGGGGCTGATTAAGCTTGGCAATGTATATATAACTTACATAATCTATAAGGTTTGGTTGGGGCTGATTAAGCTTGGCAATGTATATATAACTTACATATTCTATAAGGTTTGGTTGGGGCTGATTAAGCTTGGCAATGTATATATAACTTACATATTCTATAAGGTTTGGTTGGGGCTGATTAAGCTTGGCAATGTATATATAACTTACATATTCTATAAGGTTTGGTTGGGGCTGATTAAGCTTGGCAATGTATATATAACTTACATATTCTATAAGGTTTGGTTGGGGCTGATTAAGCTTGGCAATGTATATATAACTTACATAATCTATAAGGTTTGGTTGGGGCTGATTAAGCTTGGCAATGTATATATAATTTACATATTCTATAAGGTTTGGTTGGGGCTGATTAAGCTTGGCAATGTATATATAACTTACATATTCTATAAGGTTTGGTTGGGGCTGATTAAGCTTGGCAATGTATATATAACTTACATATTCTATAAGGTTTGGTTGGGGCTGATTAAGCTTGGCAATGTATATATAACTTACATATTCTATAAGGTTTGGTTGGGGCTGATTAAGCTTGATAATGTATATATAATGTACATATTCTATAAGGTTTGGTTGGGGCTGATTAAGCTTGGCAATGTATATATAATTTACATATTCTATAAGGTTTGGTTGGGGCTGATTAAGCTTGGCAATGTATATATAACTTACATATTCTATAAGGTTTGGTTGGGGCTGATTAAGCTTGGCAATGTATATATAACTTACATATTCTATAAGGTTTGGTTGGGGCTGATTAAGCTTGGCAATGTATATATAACTTACATAATCTATAAGGTTTGGTTGGGGCTGATTAAGCTTGGCAATGTATATATAATTTACATATTCTATAAGGTTTGGTTGGGGCTGATTAAGCTTGGCAATGTATATATAACTTACATATTCTATAAGGTTTGGTTGGGGCTGATTAAGCTTGATAATGTATATATAATGTACATATTCTATAAGGTTTGGTTGGGGCTGATTAAGCTTGGCAATGTATATATAACTTACATATTCTATAAGGTTTGGTTGGGGCTGATTAAGCTTGGCAATGTATATATAATGTACATATTCTATAAGGTTTGGTTGGGGCTGATTAAGCTTGGCAATGTATATATAATGTACATATTCTATAAGGTTTGGTTGGGGCTGATTAAGCTTGGCAATGTATATATAATGTATATATAACTTACATAATCTATAAGGTATATAAGGTTGGGGCTGATTAAGCTTGATAATGTATATATAATTTACATAATCTATAAGGTGGTTGGGTCTGATTAAGCTTGGCAATGTATATATAATTTACATAATCTATAAGGTGGTTGGGTCTGATTAAGCTTGGCAATGTATATATAATTTACATAATCTATAAGGTGGTTGGGTCTGATTAAGCTTGATAATGTATATATAATGTACATAATCTATAAGGTTTGGTTGGGGCTGATTAAGCTTGGCAATGTATATATAACTTACATATTCTATAAGGTTTGGTTGGGGCTGATTAAGCTTGGCAATGTATATATAATGTACATATTCTATAAGGTTTGGTTGGGGCTGATTAAGCTTGGCAATGTATATATAATGTACATATTCTATAAGGTTTGGTTGGGGCTGATTAAGCTTGGCAATGTATATATAATGTACATATTCTATAAGGTTTGGTTGGGGCTGATTAAGCTTGGCAATGTATATATAATGTACATATTCTATAAGGTTTGGTTGGGGCTGATTAAGCTTGGCAATGTATATATAATGTATATATAACTTACATAATCTATAAGGTATATAAGGTTGGGGCTGATTAAGCTTGATAATGTATATATAATTTACATAATCTATAAGGTGGTTGGGTCTGATTAAGCTTGGCAATGTATATATAATTTACATAATCTATAAGGTGGTTGGGTCTGATTAAGCTTGGCAATGTATATATAATTTACATAATCTATAAGGTGGTTGGGTCTGATTAAGCTTGATAATGTATATATAATGTACATAATCTATAAGGTTTGGTTGGGGCTGATTAAGCTTGGCAATGTATATATAACTTACATATTCTATAAGGTTTGGTTGGGGCTGATTAAGCTTGGCAATGTATATATAACTTACATAATCTATAAGGTTTGGTTGGGGCTGATTAAGCTTGGCAATGTATATATAACTTACATATTCTATAAGGTTTGGTTGGGGCTGATTAAGCTTGGCAATGTATATATAACTTACATATTCTATAAGGTTTGGTTGGGGCTGATTAAGCTTGGCAATGTATATATAACTTACATATTCTATAAGGTTTGGTTGGGGCTGATTAAGCTTGGCAATGTATATATAACTTACATATTCTATAAGGTTTGGTTGGGGCTGATTAAGCTTGGCAATGTATATATAACTTACATAATCTATAAGGTTTGGTTGGGGCTGATTAAGCTTGGCAATGTATATATAATTTACATATTCTATAAGGTTTGGTTGGGGCTGATTAAGCTTGGCAATGTATATATAACTTACATATTCTATAAGGTTTGGTTGGGGCTGATTAAGCTTGGCAATGTATATATAACTTACATATTCTATAAGGTTTGGTTGGGGCTGATTAAGCTTGGCAATGTATATATAACTTACATATTCTATAAGGTTTGGTTGGGGCTGATTAAGCTTGATAATGTATATATAATGTACATATTCTATAAGGTTTGGTTGGGGCTGATTAAGCTTGGCAATGTATATATAATTTACATATTCTATAAGGTTTGGTTGGGGCTGATTAAGCTTGGCAATGTATATATAACTTACATATTCTATAAGGTTTGGTTGGGGCTGATTAAGCTTGGCAATGTATATATAACTTACATATTCTATAAGGTTTGGTTGGGGCTGATTAAGCTTGGCAATGTATATATAACTTACATAATCTATAAGGTTTGGTTGGGGCTGATTAAGCTTGGCAATGTATATATAATTTACATATTCTATAAGGTTTGGTTGGGGCTGATTAAGCTTGGCAATGTATATATAACTTACATATTCTATAAGGTTTGGTTGGGGCTGATTAAGCTTGATAATGTATATATAATGTACATATTCTATAAGGTTTGGTTGGGGCTGATTAAGCTTGGCAATGTATATATAACTTACATATTCTATAAGGTTTGGTTGGGGCTGATTAAGCTTGATAATGTATATATAATGTACATATTCTATAAGGTTTGGTTGGGGCTGATTAAGCTTGGCAATGTATATATAATGTACATATTCTATAAGGTTTGGTTGGGGCTGATTAAGCTTGGCAATGTATATATAATTTACATATTCTATAAGGTTTATAAGGTTGGGGCTGATTAAGCTTGATAATGTATATATAATGTACATATTCTATAAGGTATATAAGGTTGGGGCTGATTAAGCTTGATAATGTATATATAATGTACGTATTCTATAAGGTGGTTGGGGCTGATTAAGCTTGATAATGTATATATAATTTACATATTCTATAAGGTTTGGTTGGGGCTGATTAAGCTTGATAATGTATATATAATGTATATATAATGTATATATAATGTATATATAATGTATATATAATGTACATATTCTATAAGGTTTGGTTGGGGCTGATTAAGCTTGATAATGTATATATAATGTATATATAATGTATATATAATGTATATATAATGTACATATTCTATAAGGTTTATAAGGTTGGGGTGGTATGTTGTGTCATTTTTTTTTTTACTTGTTTTACCATTTTCTGGGATTCTAACGGAACAAACTGATAGTCAAGATAGTTAATGTTCCAACCAATTGGATTTTGTTGTTGAGTGGCGTGGTGTATCTTGGGCAGTTCAGTGGTTTCAGTGTTGCTAGCTTAGCACGCTAGTAAACCATAGGCAGAGAATGGGATTCCCGCTAGCATGGTAGCTAGCTTTTTATGCTAAGCTAAGCGAAAATATGAACAAACAAATCATATTGGTTATTATGAAACAAAATGTTAATGCTTGTATATGAAAAAGTAGGAATTACCAAAAATTCCCAGTTAATTCCTGTAAATTCCCATTAATTCCCATAATTTCCTTTAATTCCATTAAAGTTTCCAATTTGGAATATTTCCAAAATTCCCCAGCTTAACTTCCCATGGAAAGTTTCCAGTAAGTTTCCGGAAATTTACCGGAAATTTTCCGCCCCTTTGCAACCCTAGACACAGCAGGGTGGTCCATTCCAAAAAACCCTGAGGTGGGTGAAGTTCCACACCGCATCATACCTAACTATGGGAGGCACTAAAGAAGTGTGTTTTAAGTCTAGACTTAAAATAGGGAGGGTGTCTGCTAATGGAATTGAGGGAGGGAGATTATTCCAGAGGAGGGGTGCGCAGTAGTTCTCTGTCTCTCTCTCTTATCACTGCTGGAATACCGCTCATTTTCCCGAGTGGAAACTCCCTCTTGTCTACCAGTCTGGAAGTAGCAGTTCTGCTTTAACATTCCCCAACCCCCTCCCATCAGTGGTGCTATGACAGCTCTCTAGTCTATGCCACCAGGCACTTGCATCAGAGCAACACACACACACACACACACACACATACACACACACACACACACAAACACACACACACACACACACACACACACACATATCCACACCACACTTCTCTAGTCTATGCCACCAGGCACTTCACTTCACTTGCATCAGAAGCAGCCAGGCCAGTTCCTGGGTCGGTCATGTCAACGCCAGATTAACACCCCACTGCCCACTACAATACCACCCCACTGCCCCTCTGCCCACTACAATACCACCCCACTACCCACTACAATACCACCCCACTGCCCCTCTGCCCACTACAATACCACCCCACTACCCACTACAATACCACCCCTCTGCCCACTACAATACCACCCCACTGAGTGAGACCAAATTTCCCTCATGGGATCAAAAGAGTATATATACTTATACTGACTACATTAACCTCTAGCGTTTATTATGACTACATTAACCTCTAGCGTTTATTATGACTACATTAACCTCTAGCGTTTGTTATGACTACATTAACCTCTAGCCTTTATATTGTTATGACTACATTAACCTCTAGCGTTTGTTATGACTACATGTTTATTATGACTACATTAACCTCTAGCGTTTGTTATGACTACATTAACCTCTAGCGTTTATTATGACTACATTAACCTCTAGCGTTTATTATGACTACATTTCATAACTGTTATTTTGTTAACGGGCTCCAGCCTTCAACAATCTCACCTCATTTAAGTAGAATGTATACTCTTCTGATCCCGTGAGGGAAATTTGGTCTCTGCATTTATCCCAATCCGTGAATTAGTGAAACACACTCAGCACACAGTGTACACGCAGTGAGGTGAAGCACACACTAATCCCGGCGCAGTGAGCTGCCTGCATCAACAGCGGCGCTCAGGGAGCAGTGAGGGGTTAGGTGCCTTGCTCAAGGGCACGTCAGCCGTGCCTGCTGGTCGGGGTTCGAACCGGCAACCCTCCGGTTACAGGTCCGAAGTGCTAACCGGCCACGGCTGCCCCAAATTTGCCCCCAAAACAAGCACTCTGGTCTTTGTGTCTCTATGTGTCCTGTGTGTTTAAAGGGGAAACAGGTCTCTATGTGTCCTGTGTGTTTAAAGGGGAAATAGGTGTCTATGTGTCCTGTGTGTTTAAAGGGGAAACAGGTGTTTATGTGTCCTGTGTGTTTAAAGAGGAAATAGGTGTCTATGTGTCCTGTGTCTATGTGTCCTGTGTGTTTAAAGGGGAAACAGGTGTCTATGTGTCCTGTGTGTTTAAAGGGGAAATAGGTGTCTATGTGTCCTGTGTGTTTAAAGGGGAAACAGGTGTTTATATGTCCTGTGTGTTTAAAGGGGAAATAGGTGTCTATGTGGCATGTGTGTTTAAAGGGGAAACAGGTAGTGAAGGTTTGTAGTCTTCTCAGTCTTACACTCATTTGTAAAACCCTCTCACTAGTGATCTCACAGTGTACTTGGTATTCTCTGGTCTATAGCTATACTGTTTTATTTATGTTGCTCTATAGCTATAGGGGTCTATTTTGCATCCCAGCGCTTTGTATACTCGCACTTTTGTCTTTCCTATTTTGCAGTCAGCGCATATTGGAATTTTCCCTCCACAGGTACATGTCTGTAAATTAGGGAATTCGATTACGCCCACCGGGGCGGTTCAGCGAAAAGATGGGGCGTGTTCCGGCGCAAACGTTCACTGTTGATATTCTGCAGTTTCAGAAAACAATTCTGCCACAGACTAGGAACTCCCTGGTCTAAAGTCTGTGGCGCAAATGCAGATGCTATTTTAAGGGCGCATGCATGACCACAGGCCTGCATGAATGAATGCGTTGCACACCAATCTACAGACACCCCCGTGCACAGACGGAAACATTCAAAGCCTTGATAATATTTGTCCATTTCCCGGTTTTGTTCGTGCATTGGTGACCTAAAAATTTAGTAGCCTATATACTGTAGTACAACATCTACATGCAATATCTTTACAACAACGCCTAATTATGACCTATTAATTTGGACAACTTTATACAGCCCTATAAAGGCTAAAGTTACCTTTAGTTTTGTTCCAATTTACCGTTGTGTATGGCTTTAAACATCGCGTGCGCTTTAACATCAGCCTAAGCATTATTCCAGCTGCGCTAAGGTTTTAAGCACCATCATTTTGCCTACCTTGTTGTAGCCCATCTAAAATAACTCCAAGCTTTGTTATGTTCCCTCCATCCTTTCGTTATTTTCAAAAAACGTTTTATATCCATGATGGCCTTGAAGTCTTGAGTTAGTGAATTAGCTTAAATCAGCTTTTATGTGCTGTTAACCAGCAACCATAGATAGTAAAAGAAAGCAGCCAGTATGGCTACAATTTCTGTAGTTGCTGCGTCCATTCATTGTTATTCTCTCTCCTGCTCAAACAAATGTTGTGCGTGCATTAAGTTGATGATAACGTGTTTACAAACTCTTCGTAACAGAAAATATTGTAAATAGCCTACTGCCATGCAGTTAATGGGATACTGTGCAGAGTTGAAAGTTAGTTAGGTCAACTTGGAAACTGTTTCTCTTGTTGAGTTGCCTGATGGGAAGGAGCCCTTGCTTGGCCGCCTGTGCTGCGCAACGCACACTTCGCTCCTCTCATCTATACAACGTAGTTCCCATTTCTGTAAACCATACATAATTTCAAAGAAAAATATTACCACTCGAGGGAAATCAGTGTGGTGTCCATTAAGATGTGAAAAAATAGGCATAAATCTAGCGTAGGCGTGATGTTGAATTACATGCCGATGCCATTTAACCCAAATGCTAGCCTGGCGGGCCATCCTATATCATTGAAATGTATAGTCTGGAATCGAGCCATTCACCTCGCTTAATCCAAGGGGCGGGCAGAGAATTGTCTTTCAAACTGCCTAGGCATGCAATAGGCCAGCGCTACGACCATAGCCGTATCCGGTCGGCAAAACGGCAAATACATCCTTCTTCGAAAGGAATGACTTAAGTGCATTGTGTTGCTCAACTTTCAAAGAAAAGCACAAGTCCAACTTCTCCAAAGTTGACGCCAACGCCGATTCAAACAACCGCTCTTCGTTCGCCATAGCCACCTTCCTTGTTGTTCACCGTCGCAGGACTGTCGTCATCCTGTTAAGCCCGCCTTAAGACTCTCTAACAAAATAGAGCGCTGTGATTGGATGAGGTCCATGGCGTCAGCCAATAGAAATCCCTATGGTTTGATACAAGATGTACAGGCTGAGCAAATTAATTTGCCGCCGCTAGGGTGCGTCTAGATTTCTAGGCTACCCAAATGCCCCAGCGGCAGCACGGGAGAGTATGTTAGATTACATTGTACATTGCAAAAATATCACCATGCATTCATAACCTCATGCTTCTGTGAGAGTGATCCCAAAACATCGGAAAGTATGTCTTTGTGACAATTCTGCATTACATTTTGTAATTTGTTGAACAGTGATTATAGCGCTGTGAACGCTCTTGGCTGCGCCTGGCAAATCCGCCATCGTAATAGCAATCAGCTATGGAACAAGCGTGCCTGTTGTTAAAGGGAATGTGAGATGACGCTCTGATTGGTTTATTGCACGTTACGCCCAAACCACACCCATGATTAATGTAGCTACTTCAGACCACCCCATTTTAGATTTGCGTCGGGCGTCTAAACAGTCATTAACATGCCGGTAAAATAGAAACAGCGCCCAAGATCCGCCCACGCAAAGACACTTCCGTTTTAGACCATTAAAATAGAGCCCATAATGTTTTATTTATGTTGATCTATAATGTTATATTTATGTTGGTCTATAATGTTTTGTTTATGTTGGTCTATAGCTATAATTGTTTTATTTATGCCTGCTCATTTATTTATTTCCCTTGTTGTCTTTCATCCTATTTGTATATTTTACCTTTTAATTCCCCTTGTATATTCATTTTGCTTTCATTTCTGGATTTTTTGTTTCCATTTAAAGTTTTATTGACGTTTCTCATCTGCTCCTTTGGCCTGTTTCCACTATAATTGTGTGTCAAGCTGTCAAAGTGCTCCGTGCTGCAATGTTTTGCCCAAACGGTGCAATACCTGAAGGCCGGATCTAATCTGATATGATTTGATTTGAGAAAATTGTCAGTGCCTTTAACTACTAATCCAGGTCTCTGTCTCTCCCCCTCTCTCCCCCCCCCCCTCTCTCTCTCACATACACACACACACACAAACACACACACATACACACACACACAGGTGCCTAACTACTAATCCAGGTGATGTGGATA
>NC_055968.1:36763832-36811332 GCF_018492685.1 Alosa sapidissima | reverse complement strand
AGGCTACAATTCAAAGAGCTCCCAGGTCTTTACTTTTCCTGCGCCACCACTAAGTAAACAGTCACATACATCCATTCTGCAGTAATCTTGCTAATTTCCAACATAGATTCATAAACAGATATTTAAAGATACAATAGTTGGATTTCATAAATATTCAAAAGCATAAATAATATTATTCAGGGCAAGTTTATACATGTTCAGAGATGACCAGTAAAGCTAGCAGCTGTCATAAGATAGCATCCTTTCAGATCATTTAGAGTCTCAATTGGTGTACTTAAGTGAGTACACTTTCGTGTAGTACACTATGTGCACTGTGTGCTTACTGGCGGAGTGCGCAAATTTTAACAAAATAGTATTGTCTCAAACACTAACTCCGTGCACTTCACGGAAATGACGATCGCAAACATTTTAATATAACTTTATTGGCGTTCTCAATTCGACAGTGACATGGTCATACTGTGTAAAAACATGAACCGTTTATGTTATAACTTGCTTGTACCTCCGTAAAGTCTGTTTTCCATTGCTGCTGCCTCAGCTTTCTCAACCGCGATTACCACAAGTTTGAAAACGCTCCCTCCCCTTCCGCTATTTGGGCAAGATGGCGTCCGTTAAGGGCGAAAAGTGTCCAGCGTTGCACACTCAGCTTTTTGACCGCTATGAGTGCACCATTGGGGAACTTGCAGCGCCCTTCGTGTCGTTGGAATTTTCAGTGTGAACACCCTCATGCACTCAAATGAGGTATTGCAAGTGCAGAAGTACACGATTTGAGACACAGTCTGGGCAGACGGAGCCATCTTCAGGTCCTCTTGCACACATTTCTACAGCCTTAAAGCAGCAACATATTCCATTAGTCCACAGGTGTCATCATTTCTACAGCCTTAAAGCAGCAACATATTCCATTAGTCCACAGGTGTCATCATGCTGTTACGTGCTTCCATATAGTGTGTTATTGTGTTACGTGCTCCCATGTACATGTAGTGTGTGTTATTGTGTGGAACTGATCATGTAGTTACATTGTATTGGCTGTTAATTCACAGTAGTAGCACGTACACATACACACACACACACACACACACAAACGTGTACAGTTACCCGTTTGCCCTTTGCCCTGTGCTTCCTGACCTTTGCCCTGTGCTTCCTGACCTTTGCCCTGTGCTTCCTGACCTTTGTGTCCTGCAGGTTCCTGTCCAACACGTCCTTCACGGGTCTAACGGGTCCGGTGAGCGTCCAGTGGAACACGTCGCGCGTGGAGACGTCCCAGCGGGTGCACGTGTGGAGCCTGCGGCGTGACGCGGTTGGCCAGCCCACCTGGGTGACTGTGGGCAGCTGGGAGGGAGGTCAGCTGGAGGTGGAGGAGCAGGGCCTGTGGCAGGGGTCGTCACCACGGCAACGCGCCGAGGCCCAGCGCGGCCGGGAGGGCGGGCGGTGGCGGGCAGGCACGCCGGTAACGGGCAGCCGCATACGCGTGGTGACGCTGGTCGAGCACCCGTTCGTCTTCACCAGGGAGGTAGATGAGGACGGCAACTGCCCGGCGGGACAGTACTGCCTGGACGCGGGCACCAACAGCACGGAGATGCTGGAGCGCTACTTCAAGGAGCTGTCGCTAGGCAACCGCAGCTTCATCCCCGCCGAGTACAGCAAGTGTTGCTACGGTTACTGCATCGATCTGCTGGAGAAGCTGGCTGAGGACCTGCACTTCGACTTCGACCTCTACATCGTGGGGGACGGCAAGTACGGAGCGTGGAAGGGCGGCCGCTGGACGGGGCTCGTGGGCGACCTGCTCAGTGGCGTGGCAGACATGGCGGTCACCTCCTTCAGCATCAACTCTGCGCGCAGCCGCGTGATCGACTTCACCAGCCCCTTCTTCTCCACCAGCCTGGGCATCCTGGTGCGCAGCAAGGACACGGCCGCGCCCATCGGCGCCTTCATGTGGCCACTGCACTGGTCAATGTGGGTGGGCATCTTCGTGGCGCTGCACATCACCGCACTCTTCCTCACGCTCTACGAGTGGAAGAGCCCGTTCGGCATGACGCCGCATGGGCGAAACCGCCTCAAGGTCTTCTCCTACTCGTCAGCGCTCAACCTGTGCTACGCCATCCTGTTCGGACGCACCGTCTCCAGCAAGACTCCCAAGTGCTGGACGGGCCGCTTCCTCATGAACCTGTGGGCCATCTTCTGCCTGCTGGTGCTGTCCAGCTACACAGCCAACCTGGCCGCCGTCATGGTCGGAGAGAAGACCTTCGAGGAGCTCTCGGGGGTTCACGATGCCAAGGTGAGGAGAGACAGGGTGCACGTGAGGGGGGGGGGGGGGAGAAGACCTTTGAGGAGCTCTCAAAAGAAAGCACTGAGTGGAGAGAGATGAGAGGAGAGAGAGATGAGAGGAGAGCAAAATGAGTGGAGAGAGAGATGAGAGGAGAGAGAGATGAGTGGAGAGAGATGAGAGAGAGATGAGTGGAGAGAGAGATGAGAGGAGAGAGATGAGTGGAGAGAGAGATGAGAGAGAGATGAGTGGAGAGAGAGATGAGAGAGAGAGAGATGAGTGGAGAGAGAGATGAGAGGAGAGAGAGATGAGAGAGAGATGAGAGAGAGATGCGAGGAGAGGAGATAAGTGGAGAGAGAGATGAGAGAGAGATGAGAGAGAGAGGAGGGAGAGAGACAACCCGACAATCCTGGTTTTACGCCTTAACTATTATGAAGAGCTTAAACAATACAAAAACACACTCAGAAAGAAGAGGGAACAGTTCACAAAAAATCAATTAGAGACAATTGAAGAATCTTTAAATTCAAATAATTTCTGGAATAACTGGAATAAACTTAACAAAAAGCAACATGAGGAACTTGCCATCCAAAATGGAGGAGTATGGAAAAGTCACTTTGAAAACCTCTATGGGAAACACAGCATGAACCTCAATGAAATGATTAAAAATGCAAGCCACAATTTTCATCTGGCTGTTCTAAAACTGTTCAACTTGGTTCTGAGTGTCGGATACTTCCCTGATGTCTGGAATGAAGGACTCATTACACCCCTTTTCAAAAGTGGAGACAAATTCGACCCTAATAACTACCGGGGCATTTGTGTAAACAGTAATCTGGGGAAGTTATTTTGTAGCATTTTAAACAATAGAATAATAAACTTCCTTATCGAGCATGATGCCCTGAGTAGAAGTCAAATTGTTTTTTTACCAAAATGTAGAACATCAGATCATATTTTCCCCCTACACACCTTAATAAATAAATATGTAAACCAAAATAAAACAAAAATATTTGCTTGCTTTGTAAATTTCCAGAAGGCCTTTGATTCTATTTGGCATGATGGACTATTTTGTAAACTTATTGAATCTGGTGTAGGGGGAAAAGCATACAACATAATAAAAACAATGTATTTAAACAACAAATGTGCAATTAAAATTGGAAACAAACAAACAGAATTCTTCACTCAAGAACGGGGTGTGAGACAGGGCTGTCCTCTATCACCGACCCTCTTCAATATATATATTAATGAATTGGCAAAAAGACTCGAGCAGTCAGTAGCCCCTGGCCTCCTATTAAATGACTCCGAAATCAAATTTCTTCTTTTTGCGGACGACTTGGTTCTGCTGTCTCCAACAGAAGAGGGTCTACAGCAGAACCTAAATGTCCTGCACAAGTTCTGTCAGACCTGGGCCCTGACTATTAACCCACAAAAAACAAAAATACTAACCTTCCAGAAAAAATCCAGACATCAGAGAAAGAAATTAACCCTTGGTACATATGAAATCGAACAAGTAAAAAATTACCCCTATCTTGGGCTAAAAATCAGTTCAACTGGTAATTTCAACTAGGCCGTGAATGATTTGAAAGAGAAAGCAAGAAGGGCTTTCTATGCCATCAAAAAAACTATTCAATTTGACATACGCATTCGGATCTGGCTCAAAATATTTCAAACAGTTATCGAACCAATTTCATTATACGGCAGTGAAGTGTGGGGTCCTTTTATGTACATTGGATTTGAAAAATGGGACAAACACCCAATCGAAACCCTGCATGCAGAGTTCTGTAAAAGCATCCTCAAGGTACAGAGGAACACACCTAACAATGCATGCAGGGCTGAATTAGGCCAATACCCTTTACTAATTAAAATTGAAAAAAGAGCTATCAAATTCTTCGAACATCTCAAAACAAGCGACCCCAACTCCTATTGTTATAAAGCCCTAAAAAGCCAAGAGATGAGTGTAAAAACAAGTCCCCTCATCCAGCTAGTCCTGAGACTCACACATACTAATAGTACAACTAACACAACTAATAGTCAGCCTCAGGACCTTGCCACCCTTTCTCAAACAATTCGGCCTAACCAAATTATAAATACAGAAAAACAAAATTACTTATCATATTGGACTGAAACAACAAAAAGACAAAATAAACTTCAATGTTATTTGGCCCTAAACGGAGAGTACACTGTGGCAGACTACCTATCCACAGTCACTGATACCAGACAGAGAAAAACCTTGACCAGGTACAGACTAAGCAATCACAGTCTGGCTATTGAGAAGGGCAGGCACAGGCAAACCTGGCTGCCCAGAGAAGACAGGCTGTGCACCAATTACAACCAAGGTGCCATAGAAACAGAGCTTCACTTCTTGGCTGAATGCTGCCAATGGAAAGACATACGAGTTCAATTCTTTCCTAAATTCAGAGAAATGCATCCAGACCTTCAAAACTTTAAGGATCCAAGTCTAAGAATACTATTAGGAGAGGAACAAAAGAGCGCAAGAGTCACAGCAAGATATATAGATGCTTGCCATAAACAAAGGGAGTCACTTCATCAGTGAAGCACACAAAAACTCAAACACACACACACACCATCACATACACAGACACACACACACATACACACACACACACACACACACTGCCGTTGCAGTAATGTATGATGCATGATGTTTTGTTTTATGTCTTTATGAGAGAGAGAGAGATGAGATGAGAGAGAGATGAGATGAGAGAGAGATGAGAGAGACATGAGTGGAGAGAGAGATGAGAGAGAGATGAGAGATGAGAGAGAGATGAGAGATTCAATTCAATTCAATTCAATTCAAGGTAGCTTTATTGGCATGACAAATATTTCTTTGCATTGCCAAAGCAGGACATCAAACAATACAATACAGAACATACGATAGATAAGACATTTATACATATAAACGTGTGTGTGTGGTGTGTGTGTGTGTGTGTGTGTGTGTGTGTGTCTGTGCTGAAAATGGTAGGTATTTCATGTGTATAGTGTGTATAGTGTCTAATCACTGTCCCTCGCTCTATGGCATTCAGTGACATATTTAGCAGCAAGAGCTGCTGTCTGTCCTTTCTGTCCAAGTAAGACAGGCAGTACTTCCTGTTCTCCCAGGTTTCGGAACTTCGGGATTAGGTTGGTAAATTTATCGAAGTAGGTATCTTTAATAAATCCATATTTCTTACATTGAAGAAGAAAGTGCACCTCCGTCTCAACCTCACCTGTCGTACAGTGACCACAGACTCTTTGCTCTCTTGGCAACCATGACTTTCTTAGTCTGCCTTTTTCTATGGCTAGGCTGTGGTCACTAAGTCTGTATTTGGTCAAGATCTGTCTCTGCTTTATATCTCTGACAGTAGAGAGATATTCTTCTAATTGATATTTAGATTTTATGGACCGATAACATTCTAGTTTGTTTTGTTTTTTTGTTTCATTATGCCAATGTTCCAAATATTTTTCTTTAGATTTCTGGATAAATCTGGTTGAGATTTAGTCTAAAAGCAGAGCTTGGCTGAGAGAGTGTATTAGTATTTGTTAGAGGGGGATTACTTAGTCTCAGCACAAGCTGACTCAGAGGACTCTTGTCGGGGTTCAGATCTTGAGTTTTTGCTGCGATGAAATGCAGTGTGTCTCTGGGACTTGTTTGGAGATGCATCCAGACTTTAAGTGCTCTCTTTTGTATGTTGATGGCCAATGGGAATCTGCCTAATTCAGCCCTACATGCATTGGTTGGTGTTTTCTTTTGGATTTCTAAAATTAATCGACAGAATTCTGCATGTAGGGATTCTACAGGATGCTTGTCCCATCTAGTGTAGCTGTGCACACTGAGTGGACCCCATACCTCACTTCCATATAACGCAATAGGCTGGATAACACAGTCGAATATTTTGCGCCAAACTTTAATTGGTACAGTATATTTATTTTCCAGAAGTTTCTTTTTATTGCATATAGCGCTCTGCAAGCTTTTTCTTTTAGAGCATTCACTGCCATGCTAAAGCTCCCAGATGCAGTTATGATCAAGCCGAGGTACGTGTACTGCATCGTGTGATCTAGGGCGGTGCTGCCTAGATTGAAAGGGTATCAGTGTTCCTGACATCTGGGCTTCTTTTGGAATATCATAATGTTTGTCTTTTTTTAGATTTACTGTCAGGGCCCAGTGCTGACAGTATTTCTCTAGCAGGTCCAGGTGCTGCTGTAGTCCCTGTGCAGTGGGAGATATCAGCACCAGGTCGTCTGCATAGAGGAGGAATTTAATTTCTTTTTCTTTTAGGGTAAGGCCAGGAGCTGTAGACTGTTTCAACTGCACCGCTAACTCATTGATGTAAATATTGAACAGTGTTGGACTGAGGCTACAGCCCTGCCTCACTCCTCTTTTTTGAGTGAAGTATTCTGTAATTTTGTCGCCAATTTTCACAGCATTTCTGTTTTCAGAGTACATTTCCTTAACTAATTGGTAAACTTTACCCCCTACACCGCTTTGTAAAAGTTTATAAAATAGTCCTTCATGCCAGATTGAATCAAATGCTTTTTTGAAATCAACAAAACAAGCAAATATTTTTCCTTTTTGTGTTTGGTTTACATGTTTAGTTATTAGGGTGTGTAGGGTGTAAATGTGGTCCGTAGTGCGGTAATTTGGAAGAAATCCAATTTGACTTTTGCTGAGGACATTGTGCTCCTTAAGGAAGGCTACTATTCTTTCGTTGATAATGCTGCTAAACACCTTCCCCAGACTACTGTTCACACAGATGCCTCTAAAATTATTGGGGTCCAATTTATCTCCACTTTTGTAGATGGGTGTAATGTACCCTTGGCTCCAGATGTCAGGAAAACAGCCAGAAGTTAAAGTGAGATTGAACAATTTGAGTATAGCCCTTTGCAGTTCAGGGGTGCTGTGTTTAAGCGTTTCTCCTCTGATGTGATCAGGGCCGCAGGATTTTTTTGTTTTAAAGGGCCGCAGGATTTTTTTGTTTTGAGTTTTTTAATTTTGGATTCAAGTTCGAATTGTGTAATTGGGAAGTCAAGGGGGTTTTGGTTGTCTTTAATTGTCTTTTCAAGGGATTGTAATTTTTCCATGGTTTTTTCATAATTCGAATGTAGATCTTGAGGTTAGATGTCTGTATACAAATTTTCAAAGTGCTTTTTCCAGATTTCACCATTTTTAATCGGTAAGTTCTGAGGTTTTGTTTTGCTCAGACCATTCCACATCTCCCAAAATTGATTATTTTGTATAGATGCTTCGATTTTGCTGAGAGTTGTGTTGGTGTCATTCTGTTTTTTCTTTCTCAGCAACATTTTATAGTGTTTAAGAGTTTTGTGGTAGTTCTTTCTAAGATTTGTATTTTCAGGCTGGTGGTGATTTGATTGGAAATATGCCTCAATCTAGTCCTGAGTTGTTTACATTCCTTGTCAAACCATTTTTCTTCAGTTTTGTTCTTTGCTCGATTTTTGTTAGACTTCTTCATGCCAGCTACATTTGCTGCTTTCAGAAATATTTTGTTTAGTTCTTTTGTGGCTTCATTAACACCAGTTTTGCTAATCTCAAAACATTTTGAGTTGTAGGATCTAATGCATTGTTTTAGTTCTGAAGAATTTAGAGCTTTTAAAAAGTTATCTGGGCTGTCCTGAGTCCATCTATATGTCCCATTGAGACGGAATAGCTTGCTGGACTCTGTTTTGGGCTGCTGTATGATTTTGAGAAAGATGTTAGTCTGGTTATGATCCGATAGTGGAGTTTGCCGCCTGACAGTGAATGCTCTGAAGGAGTTGGGGTCCATGTCAGTGATTGCATAGTCAACTACACTAGCTCCAAGAGCTGAACAATACGTGAACCTCCCTAAAGAGTCCCCTCTGATCATTGCCATTAAGCATATACAGCCCTAAAGCTCGACAGAGATGCACTAACTCTTTACCATTTTTATTGACAGTACGGTCAAGGCTGTTTCTCTGGGGTAAGTTTGGTGTAAAATAAAGGTTGTTTTGACCAAACACGTGGTTGTTACCATGAGGGTCTATGTGATCTATTTCACACCCAGTCCTGGCATTTAGGTCCCCACATATCAGCACATTTCCCTGGGCCTGGAAATGGCTGATGTCTGTGTAGAGATTGCTTATGTAGTCCTCCTCATAATAGGGAGATTCTATTGGTGGGATGTATATGGTACAAAGGTATATATCATTAATTGATATACCAGAGCTCTTTTTTAATTTTAGCCAACAGTGTGATTTCCCTATTTGGATGATAGAAAGGTGATTAGTAAGGTTTTTTTACTTGTACCACACCAATATTCCCCCAGAGTTTCTGCCATGACAGATGCCATTGAGTTTGAGCAAGGAGATTACAATTTCATTGTATCCCTTAGGACAGTGTGTGGGTGTATCTGTGTGGCACCATGATTCAGTGAGGATAAGAATATCCACATTTTCAATGTTTTTCAAAAACTCGGGTTGAGTACTCTTAATACCAAATGTTGAGGAGTAGAGTCCTTGTATGTTCCAACAACTAACATAAAATGAATTCATACTTTCACAAAATGGACAAATTCAATGGAACAGATTAAAGAAGTTATTTGAATAGAGTAGGCTAATCAAATCAAAGTCTGTGGATAATGATACAAGTTTGAGAAATACAAATTCAGACAATGTTTGAACATTCATACACAGCTGCAATGGGGGTGGGGGGTGGAACAGGGGTGAATAATGGCATTGGGGGGTGATGGTGTGACAAGGGAGGGGAGGGGGGATCCATTAGCAGTGTGTGCGTTGGGTTGGGGGGGTGGGGGGTGAGGGTAGTATGTGACCTGTTCGGGGGGGGGGGGTATTCCTTGTGATGTCATGAAGGAAGGGGCTGTGGATGATGGGAGGGGAAGGGGAGGGGTGTCTATTGGCGGGGGGGGGGGGGGGGGGTGCATTATTATTTGTTACCCAGAAGTTTGCTGCACAACAGGTGAAGTATATTTTTAATTTCCCCCAGCTCTGTGGGTTTGTTAGTGGTTAGGCCTACTGGTTGGGCTGCTGCGGCTGCATAGGTCTGAGGCCTTTCCTTCGGGGGGGGCTTTCTCGCAGGGGGGGTGCTGGCCTTCAACTTGGTGGGACGTGGGTGTGTTGTTGTCCTCGTACTGGTGGGAGAGTGGAGGGCTGCTGGTCTGTCCTCTGGAACACGTTGAACCACAGGGATGGGTGGGAGTTGTTGTTGATGTCGTGGCGGAGCATGTCGTGGCGGATGGTGGTGTTGGGGTTGCGAGCCAGTGCACAGTCTTTGAGGGATTTTGCAAACTTTCCTATCCTGTCCTTGTGTAGGTGGATCCCGTCATACATATCCCTCAGGCTGATGGTGGAATGGTGTGCCATATGCACATTAGGCAGGGTTGTGCATCCTCTGTAGACATCCGCATTTATGCCATTGATGACGTGAGGTGGTATCGTATCTTGGTAGTCGGGTCGAGACAACCACGCGGGCATCAGGGAGCATTACTGGGTCTCAGCAGTGTAGATAGTGTAGGTCATTGGTGCCAGTGTGAATGATGATTACCTGTGTAGATAGTGTAGGTCATTGGTGCCAGTGTGAATGATGATTACCTGTGTAGATAGTGTAGGTCATTGGTGCCAGTGTGAATGATGATCACCTGTGTAGATAGTGTAGGTCATTGGTGCCAGTGTGAATGATGATTACCTGTGGGTTTAATGATGAGGTCATTGGTGCCAGTGTGAATGATGATTACCTGTGGGTTTAATGATGAGGTCATTGGTGCCAGTGTGAATGATGATTACCTGTGGGTTTAATGATGAGGTCATTGGTTCCAGTGTGAATGATGATTACCTGTGGGTTTAATGATGAGGTCATTGGTGCCAGTGTGAATGATGATTACCTGTGGGTTTAATGATGAGGTCATTGGTGCCAGTGTGAATGATGATTACCTGTGGGTTTCCCAGAGTCTTTCTTTCCAGCAGCTGTAATGCCTGCTTGGTTGTGCTGCAGTGTTTGAGGAGGACCTGGTGTTGTTGGAAATAGTCTCTCAAGGTCCAGAAATTTCCTATTTGAGTCCATCAGCAGGACAACCTGCGGACGGTCATCTGCTGTTCTGCTTGGCAGGGGTGTTGGGTGGGGTGGCTGGCTGTGAGAAGAGGGTGTAGCTTTGGGAAGAGCTGGTCTGCTTGTGGAAAGTTGTGCCACTGGAGTAATTCCATCTGCTGGTGTTTTGACCGATGTACTTGGGTTATGGCAGTTTGTATGGGTGCAGCATGGAGGCTGTGTACAGGCCTGTAGGTTAACTAGTTGTTCTTTCATCTCCTGCAGTTGTGTTGTGAAGGACTTTTCTCTGCTGTTGGCATGGCAAGTTGGTAATATGTTGCCTTAGTTCTTTATTTTCGTCCTGTACCTCCTTCAAAGTACTCCTGAAAGCAGCGGTGTGATTGTATTGATGTCAGCTTTAAGTTGTTGAACCTCATGTCTGAGTTGCTGCACCAAGTTTGCTGTTGCTTGTCTCATGGAGTCTGGCCTGTATCTGCTCCTGAACTCAGTAAAGTCCAGCTCCAGCAGTGCCAAGCTGTCCTCAGCTGCCTATCATGAGAGGGGGGGAGGGGGAATGGCTGCTGCAGGCAGAGTGGGCTGTGTGTGAGAAGGGGGAGGGGGGGGGGAGGGGGTGCTGTGGGCAGAGGGGGCTCCTTGTCTGCGTGGTCTACAACTGCACCTCCTTTCTTCTTATCCACCTGTATTTTCATCTTAGGGAACTTTTCCTCAAAAGATATCAAGCTAGCCTCATTACCTTGCAGTAGTACTGTTCCTTTAGTGGTGTAGTATGTAATTGTGAGCACAGCATTATCTGTGTCCAAGCTGTCATCACTACATATGATGATCCTTCCACCCCGGCCAATCCCCTCTCTCACTGTAAACTTGTATTCACTGTATATGGCTTCTTTCCATTCAGGTCTACAGTTTGTGTGGAAGATTAGGTTGCTTTTTATTCTCTTGCCCTTGATGCAGATATAGTCACAGAAAAGAGTGTCAGGATTTTCTTTAAGAAGTTTTTCTCTGTACTTCCCTCTTGCAGTAGCAGATTTGCAACTGTTAGGAAACTCCACCTCTCTGCTCTGCCCTAGCATGGTTGCCATGGTAGCCAGATGTTACAATGTTGCAATTTCCAACGGCTCTGCTGCACTCTGCCGTGACAGGAGAAAATTCTCTCTAGCTAGTTAGCTAAGTGAAGTTAATCTCCTTCTGATTTGATTTCAACAATTTGTTGTATGTATTTCAATATTTAGTCCTTGCTTTCCGGATGACTATCAGGTAGAGATGTCTGTGCCTACCTTGCTGCTGGTTGGGTTGTTAGTGGCATGCCCTTAGAGATTGGTTCATTGAAGCTCTTTTGATCTTTGTTGTAGCTCTTGTTTGCTAATCTCTGCTATTGGGGTTGCTGCTCTCCACTTGTAGCATAGTCCTCAGGGTAATTCAAGCTTATTTTGGTGTTTTGTTTTCTCTTCTTTTGCGAATATCACTTTTATCTTCAGACAAGATCTTCTCCTAGTTTTTATAAGTAATTATGTATCATTTTCTCCCAAAATTCTGTCCATTTTCTGTCCAAATATTTAAAAAGTTTAGGAGCTCATTTTAGTTGTGGCTCTTCGGGAATTCTCTCGGATGAGAGATGAGAGATGAGAGAGAGATGAGAAAGAGATGAGAGATGAGAGATGAGAGATGAGAGAGAGATGAGAGAGAGGAGAGATGAGAGATGAGAGAGAGATGAGAGAGAGATGAGAGATGAGAGAGAGATGAGAGATGAGAGAGAGATGAGAGATGAGATGAGAGATGAGAGAGAGATGAGAGAGAGATGAGAGATGAGAGATGAGAGAGAGATGAGAGATGAGAGAGAGATGAGAGATGAGAGATGAGAGATGAGAGAGAGATGAGAGAGAGATGAGAGATGAGAGATGAGAGAGAGATGAGAGATGAGAGAGAGATGAGAGATGAGAGATGAGAGAGAGATGAGAGATGAGAGATGAGAGAGAGATGAGAGATGAGAGAGAGATGAGAGATGAGAGATGAGAGATGAGAGAGAGATGAGAGATGAGAGATGAGAGAGAGATGAGAGATGAGAGAGAGATGAGAGATGAGAGAGAGATGAGAGATGAGAGATGAGAGAGAGATGAGAGATGAGAGATGAGAGAGATGAGAGATGAGAGAGAGATGAGAGATGAGAGATGAGAGATGAGAGATGAGAGAGAGATGAGAGAGATGAGAGATGAGAGATGAGAGAGAGATGAGAGATGAGAGAGAGATGAGAGATGAGAGATGAGAGAGAGATGAGAGATGAGAGATGAGAGAGAGATGAGAGATGAGAGATGAGAGATGAGAGAGAGATGAGAGATGAGAGAGAGATGAGAGATGAGAGAGAGATGAGAGATGAGAGATGAGAGAGAGATGAGAGATGAGAGATGAGAGAGAGATGAGAGATGAGAGATGAGAGATGAGAGAGAGATGAGAGATGAGGAGAGAGATGAGAGATGGTTGTTTACAGACGGCGGAGACGGACGCTGCAATGAGGCTTTGTTTTGGCCAGAACATAGAGTCACGTCAGGCCAGGTGGTGGTGGCTTGGTGGTGGAGTCACGTCAGGCCAGGTGGTGGAGGCGTGGTGATGGAGGAGAGTCAGGCCAGGTGGTGGAGGAGAGTCAGGCCAGGTGGTGGAGGCGGTGGTGAAGGAGGAGAGTCAGGCCAGGTGGTGGAGGAGAGTCAGGCCAGGTGATGGAGGATGGATCAAATAGGGGTGATGCAGCCCAGCTAATGTGCCCTTCCCAGCCCTGAGATAGATACCCCCCCCCCCCCCTCACCCCCCCACGGCCCTGAGATACCCCCCCCACGGCCCTGAGATAGATACCCCGTCCCCCCCCCCGTCCCCCCTCAGCTAATTTGGTCACGTAAGTAAGTATGTGTGGATGAGGATGTTCCTCTGAAAAGCTCCTTTGATGTGTGGATGTGTGTGTGTGTGTGTGTGTGTGTGTCTCTCTGTGTGTGTGTCTCTGTGTAATGTGTGTGTGTAGATGACGACAGGTGCAAGTGAAGAGGATTTCCTATCTTGCAGACTTTCTCTGTGTCTCTTTGTCATGTGTGTGTGTGTGTGTGTGTATGTGTGTGTGTGTGTGTGTGTGTGTGTGTGTGTGTGTGTATGTGTGTGTGTGTGTGTGTGTGTGTGTGTGTGTGTGTGTGTGTGTATGTGTGTGTGTGTGTGTGTGTGTGTGTGTGTGTGTGTGTGTGTGTGTGTGAGTGTGTGTATGTGTGTGTGTGTGTGTGTGTGTGTGTGTGTGTGTGTGTGTGTGTGTGTGTGAGCTGAGTTATTGTTCCGTAGCCCCATCTTTCTCCCTCACTCTCCACTCTTATCTCCCCCCTGACTCACTCTGCGCCTCCTCCCCCTCTCCTCCTCCTCCTCCTCTCCCTCTCCTCCCCCTCTCCTCCTCCTCCTCCTCCACCTCCTCCTCTCCTCCTCTCCTCCTCTCCTCCTCCTCCTCCACCTCCTCCTCTCCTCCTCTCCTCCTCTCCTCCACCTCCTCCTCTCCTCCTCTCCTCCTCTCCTCCTCTCCTCCACCTCCTCCTCCTCCTCCAGATTGGTTCTGTGTCTGCGTCTCCTCAGCACTCCCAGATTGACTGGGACACACTCTTTCGTCTCATTGACTGGGACACACTCTTTCGTCTCACTGCCTCTGACTGATTCTCTTTCTCTCTCTTTGTCCTCTTTCCATCTTCTCCTTTCATCTTGCTTTCTTTCCGTCTCTTCTTCTCTCCCCATTGTCTCCCACACTTCCCACCTGTTCTCTCTCTCTCTCTCTCTCTCTCTCCCTCTCTCTCTCTCTCCTCCCCCCCCTCTCTCTCTCTCCCTCTCTCTCTCCACTCTCCTCTCCTCTCTCTCCCTCTCTCAATTCAAGGTTGCTTTATTAGCATGACTGTAGGTACAGTGTTGCCAAAGCTCAATTAAAACAGCAGAACAATTAGAACATTGACAGCATTAAGGGAAACAGTAACATGGAACATGAAAAATTGAGTGTATACTTTCTCTCTCTCTTTCATACACACACACACACACACACACACACACACACACACACACACACACACACACACACACACACGTATGGATGTGATCACACACACACACACACACACACACACACACACATACACACACACACACACACACACACTCTCTCCCTCTCTCCCTCTCTCCTCCTCTTCCTCCTCCTCCTCCTCTCCCTCTCTTCCTGGCGATCTTGAGTCGTTATGCGGAGTTGTTATGGTTGATGGATGTATGAGTTGTGTGTGTGTGTGTGTGTGTGTGGTGAATGAGGAGGGTGAATATGAGAGTGTGTGTGTGTGTATGCGTGTGCGTGTGTGTGTGTGTGTGTGTGTGTGTGTGTGTGTGTGTGTGTGTGTGGTGAATTGAGAATCACAGGCTCAGTCCCTGCCTCAGTCATTGCAAGCGCATTGATTAATCACCACTATGTGGATACTGTTTTTAGAATTGATTTAGATTAAGTGTTAGTTAGTAGTTATTAGTATAATTTGTATTTTAGTATATTTAGTATATTCTTTATCTTCTACTGTCCTTATTGCTTAATTGTGTTTTTATATTATATACTTTATCTATCTATCTCTCTATCTATCTATCTAATGAGGAGGGTGAATATGTGTGTGTGTATGTGTGTGTGTGTGTGTGAATATGTGTGTGTGTGTGTGTGTGTGTGCGTGTGTGTGTGTGTGCGTGTGCGAGTGCGAGTGCGTGTGCGAGTGCGAGTGCGAGTGCGTGTGCGTGTGCGTGTGCGTGAGTGTGTGTGTGTGTGTGTGTGTGTGTAGTGTGTGTATGTGAGTGTGTGTGTGTGTGTGTGTGTGTGTGTGTGTGTGTGTGAGGGGGTAGGGTTCTAATATGGTCTTATTGCTAGTTGGTTTCCTTTTGACTGATAATAAAGGAAAGTCTCTCTCTCTCTCTCCCTCTCTCCCTCTCTCTCTCCTCCCTCTCTCTTTCTCCTCTCTCTCCTCTCTCTCTCTCTCCCTCCCTCTCTCCTCCCTCTCTCCTCTCTCCTCCCTCTCTCCTCTCTCCTCTCTCCTCCCTCTCTCCTCCCTCTCTCTCTCCTCTCCTCTCCTCCCCTCTCTCCTCTCTCCTCTCCTCCTCTCTCTCCTCTCCTCTCCTCTCTCCTCCCTCTCTCCTCTCTCCTCCCTCTCTCTCTCCTCCCTCTCTCCTCTCTCCTCCCTCTCTCCTCTCTCCTCTCTCCTCCCTCTCTCCTCCCTCTCTCTCTCCTCTCCTCTCCTCCCTCTCTCCTCTCTCCTCTCCTCCTCTCTCTCCTCTCCTCTCCTCTCTCCTCCCTCTCTCCTCTCTCCTCCCTCTCTCTCTCCTCCTCTCCTCCCTCTCTCTCCTCTCCTCCCTCTCTCCTCCCTCTCTCTCTCTCTCCTCCTCTGCAGCTCCATCACCCATCTCATGGGTTCCGCTTTGGAACCGTGCGTGAGAGCAGTGCTGAAGATTACATGAAGAAGAGTTTCCCGGAGATGCACGAGTACATGCGCCGCTTCAACGAGCCCACCACACCAGACGGGGTCTCTACCCTCAAGTAAGAGCACCCCAACCCTGACCCCTGACCCCAACCCTGACGCCAGTTCAGTTCAAAGTTCCTTAATTAGCATGGCGGATGAGCTACAGTGTTGCCAAAGCATCTCTCTCATTCATTATTCTCACAGGAGTCTCCTGTTGCTCATGTGACTGATTTATGACCATCCTGCGCTACCCCAGAAAGCTGGAGGTGCAGATAGGTGCTAGAGATGGATATGTGCGTGTGTGTGTGTGTGTGTGTGTGTGTGTGTGTGTGTGTGTGTATGTGTGTGTGTGTGTGTGTGTGCGTGTGCGTGCGTGCGTGTGTGCGTGTGCGTGTGCGTGTGCGTGTGTGTGTGTGTGTGTGTGTGTGTGTGTGTGTGTGTGTGATCCGTGTGCTGTCTTTTCTGAAGGGGGTTGAATTTAAATGGGTTGGAGATGGAAAATGGGACACAAAAGGAGTGTGTTTGTGTTCTGTCAAGAGAGCATTTGAGAATCTGAAAACTGTTTCCCAAGAGAAATCTCAGTTGTTTACCTGCAGGAGACTGACTCACTCACTATCTCTCTCTCTCTCTCACTCTCTCTCTCTCTCTCTCTCTCTCTCTCTTTCTCTCTCACTCTCTCTCTCTCTCACTCTCTCTCTCTCTCTCACTCTCTCTCTTTCTCTCTCACTCTCTCTTTCTCTCTCACTCTCTCTTTCTCTCTGTTTTTATCTCTCTCTCCCCATCACACACTAAAACTGCATGCACTCAGAATTCTGATACAAATCTACGTCATAAAATTCTCACAGAAACCTATAACCAGCCTTTGTGTCAGATTCTGAAATAGACTTATATAATGTTGAATTCCAAACAATTCATTTGTAATTACATGACAAATTAGACAGACCAGCTTTAATCTTCAGTGTCCCACCAGCGGGGCGGTTACCCCCCTCCCCCACCTCCCCCCAACATTCTAAATCAATTGTATGCACCATATTGCTATGTAGCATAGTAATGTTATACACCATTTCAAAGCTTTGACACTTGGGAATTCAAAAATTACAACTTTTTTCATGTCCAATCTGTACAGTTCTTTACATTCTCAGATTAATCTTACTATGTCTTATTAAATTTAATCCAAAATGCCCCCCCCCTCCACCCTTGGTGCCTCCCTGCCCTCTAGCTGCAGTGTGTATCCTTAGCAATAAGTAGATGCAGCATATTGGGTCTTGAAATATTCACAGGAATCCTTAAAAAAATTAATCTTCATGGTATATTATCCAATATTAATTGTACAGATGTATAGTCTATCTTATATACACTCGTTGAACCAACAAAGTAAATGCAAAAATAGAGACTTTTGTGTAATTATTCCATATTTTGTGTAGTCAGTCTATATCAGAACACCTGACATGCAATCTAAATATTCAACAAAAAACCTTAAAGTGTTACCTCTCATTTGAGACCAGGATTATGCTTCTACTCAAAGGGGTTCATGTGCAGTAAGCATTTTGATTGTCAGTATGCATTTTGGATAACCAAAAGTCCTATAGGGAGTTTACATTTTACAAAACGCATGAGCATACCTTGGCAAATAATGGTCTAAAGCACTCATATTTTCATTTTATATTGATCTACTTTTGTTTCTAAGTGATATCAAGTGACCTAGAGGGCTGAAATGTGGTCAGTTCAGAGATGCTTGTAATCTGGCAGAAAAAAAAAACTATATTCTAGCCTCTGTAACTGTGTCAATACATCACACAGTTATTCTGACTATTTCCTATGAAAATTACAGGTTCTCAGCTTTCTATAGAGGTCAAACATTACAGGTTCTCAGCTTTCTATAGAGGTCAAACATTTGATGGTGAAATGGTTATATGACTCTATTCGGGTTGCTTCCCCCTAGCGCCTGTGAGCGGAAAAACCACCTGCTACTTTGGGCCTGTGGGCCACTGGCCTCAGAGACAGAAAGTCTCGCAGTCTCGCGATGTAACAAATTGCTTTACTGCACTACACACATACACGCTGTTATGTCAGGTATCAAGCCAGACGAGACGTATTCCAAGTTATCGTAAGTATAAGTATAAGTACAAGTATAAGTATATAAGTATATATAAAGTATATATACTTTTTTGATCCTGTGAGGGAAATTTGGTCTCTGCATTTAACCCAATCGGTGAATTAGTGAAACACACTCAGCACACAGTGAGGTGAAGCACACACTAATCCCGGCGCAGTGAGCTGCCTGCTTTAACGGCGGCGCTCGGGGAGCAGTGAGGGGTTAGGTGCCTTGCTCAAGGGCACTACAGCCGCGGCCTACTGGTCGGGGCTTGAACCGGTAACCCTCCGGTTACAAGTCCAGAGTGCTAACCAGTGGGCCACGGCTGCCCTAAACTGCTATCGTAGTTTATTTATAACAGTGCTGCTGCCGACAACCAACATAAACTACACACGCTGTCTGTTCAACATCTAGCGCGCATGCCTAGCTCTACTGAGCATGCTGCGAACTGGAGTACTTAATGTTATTACCACATAACACCACACAAGCCAGGCACCGGCTACAACAACCCTGCTGAAAAAAACAGCCTGACCAGCTAAAGGTGGTTTGCTGGTTGACCAGCTTGTTAACCAGCTTGTTTGACCACCCTATGATGGTTGACTTGCTAGACCAGCAAAACTCTTGCGAAAACATACCTTCAGCTGGTTTACCCATCTTATGATGGTAATTCAGCTGGTTTTGCTTGTCGTACCACCTCAAGCTGGTAATTTTAGCTGGTGTTGCTGGTCTATAGTGCTGGTTTAACTGGCCATGCCAGCTTATGTTGGTCATTCTAGCAAACCAGTATGACCAGCTTGACAGGCTGGTCACCAGCATGACCATCTTGCCTGCTAGCCTGCTCCAGACCAGGCTAAATTCCAGGATCTATTTAATCTCATCCCTTATCTCAGTCAGCAGTCACCACAAACGGAAACCAATAGTTATTCCACTGCCCACTACACATTATCACATAAACCTAGACCCACTGTCATTATTTAAACGTTTGTGATCATTAATTAACTTTTAAATATCGCCATTCCCGACCTGTCATGCGACAATGTGACGTCACGGGAGTGCCTAACCATTTCACACGTGGTGGTCGCAGCACTAGTTGCAATATTCTCCTAAACAGAGGTGTTGCTGTTTGTTGCTGTTGTGAGAAGGCTATCTACCTACTTCACACCGTAGAAGAAGCAATGAAGCCGCTCTAGTTGCCATGGTGAATCAGTGAATCTGTGATCGGTGGCGGGGTCTATTTGAGGGAGCCGTGAGCGCGCACTTATCCAGGATAGGTTTCACCTGGCTTGATGAATCCGTGTCTGCTCATCCTGGCTTGCTCGTTGTGCAACCAATTAAGCCTGTACGCTCTTGTTTTGGATTCATTGAGCGCAGCTCAGTAACTTATCCCGGATGTCTTAATTCTGCTTTTGTGCAACAGGCCCCTGGTGACTTCCTCAAAGTAAACGGTAACACTAAAACAAGAGGCTACATTAAGATTAGGTGGAAAAGCTCAGGCAGTGTGCCGAGAGACCTGCCCCAATAGCATGTAAGTTAGTAAGTAAGTATATCTTTTGATCCCGTGAGGGACATTTGGTCTTTGCATTTATTCCAATCCGTGAATTAGTGAAGTCGAACCGGCAAGCCCAAAGGCCGAAACCAGTAGGCCATGGCTGCCCCAAAAGGTAGCATTTGAACATTAAACCACACAATGATCCAAAACATACAGTCAAACAAGGCAAGAAATGGTTAACAGAGAACAATATCAACATTTTAGAGCGGACCTCAATCCGTCAAAAAAGTGAGCACAAGGCCATTCCTGCCTCAAAACCCAGATTGCTGCTAAAAAGGTGAAGTCTACCATCATTGTGGAGACATGAAGAGGCTTGGTGGGTATTATGAACCATTTTGAGAGCTGTGGTGGCAAATAAAGATGTTTCCAGTGATTGTTTAAAAAGGGTATGAATCATTTTGAACACACAATTTTTAATAAAAATGTTAAAAAAGATAAAAACACTTTTTTTGATTCCATGTTTTTACCACATTGTCTTGCAACCTTTTGGCATGTGCAAGTGTCATTTTAATTAAGAACAAACATATTGGTCAAGAGAAAATCAATATTTGCCAGGGGTATGAATAATTTTGTTCTTAACTATATCTTAAAAAAGTCTAAAAAGTGAACATCCGAATGAACTGCTTGTCAAATTAAAAGATAGCTAGGCTATCCTAAAAAAGTTGCATTATTTGCATGATAAAATGTAATCAGGTAATCCCCAACAATGTAACTGTAATCTGATTACACAATTTTTTTATTGTAATCTGGGCTGATTATAGTTACTTGATTTCTGTAATCTACCCAACCCTGTGTGTGTGTGTGTGTGATGTATGAGTGCGCTGTGTGTGTGTGTGTGTGTGTGTGTGATGTATGAGTGTGCTGTGTGTGTGTGTGTGTGTGTGTGTGTGTGTGTGTGTGAATGAGTGTGCTGTGTGTGTGTGTGTGTGTGTGTGTGTGTGTGTGTGTGTGTGTGTGTGTGTGTGTGTGTGTGTGTGTGTGTGTGTGTGTGTGTGATGTATGAGTGCGCTGTGTGTGTGTGTGTGTGTGTGTGTGTGTGTGTGTGTGATGTATGAGTGTGCTGTGTGTGTGTGTGTGTGTGTGTGTGTGTGTGTGTGTGTGTGTGTGTGAGTGTGTGTGATGTATGAGTGCGCTGTGCCCTTCCTCTCCTGTTTCGGCCACATGACACGAGACCGATCACTCTCAGCCTCTGCCACAGGAGTCAGATTAGCGCCCTCACACCACGTCTGTGTGTGTGTGTGTGTGTGTATGTGTATGTTTATGTGTGCAGTGCCTCACACCGCGTCTGTGTGTGTGTGTGTGTATGTTTATGTGTGCAGTGCCTCACACCGCGTCTGTGTGTGTGTGTGTGTGTATGTGTATGTTTGTGTGTGCAGTGCCTCACACCGCGTCTGTGTGTGTGTGTGTGTATGTTTATGTGTGCAGTGCCTCACACCGCGTCTGTGTGTGTGTGTGTGTGTGTGTATGTTTATGTTTATGTGTGCAGTGCCTCACACCGCGTCTGTGTGTGTGTGTGTGTATGTTTATGTGTGCAGTGCCTCACACCGCGTCTGTGTGTGTGTGTGTGTATATGTTTATGTGTGCAGTGCCTCACACCGCGTCTGTGTGTGTGTGTGATTTTTTTTTAGCAGTGGGGGCAGCCAGGCCATCTGCACCCCTACCCCCCCCCCCGCCCCCCCCAAAAAAAGTCACACAACTCTTTGACTAATTAGGTCTTTTTACTATAGCCTTAGACTCATAGGATCCATAGCCTTAGACTCATAGGATCCATAGCCTTAGACTCATAGGATCTATAGCTTCATTTGAACCTACAGCATAATAATAATAAAACGTGTCACTCAGGGAATTTGTTTAATTCTAGTTGCTAATCACACCATTTAAGGTGACTTGAGAGGGACAGGATTCAGGGCCCATCTTCTGTCTGACTCATGTCACGTTACGTGTGTGTGTGTGTGTATGTGTGTGTGCGTGTGTGTGTGTGTTTGTCTGTGTGTTCTCTGTAACCCCCCCTGCTATGTGTGTGTGTGTGTTAAGGACAGATCCCCCCAAGTTGGACGCGTTCATTATGGACAAGGCTCTGCTGGACTACGAGGTGTCCATTGACGCCGACTGCAAACTGCTGACCGTGGGCAAGCCCTTCGCCATCGAAGGTCAGTGGTCACACACACACACACACACACACACACACTCACACACACACGCGTGCGCACACACACACACACACACACACACACACACACATTCAGACACACACATTCAGAAACACACACACACACACACACACACACACACGCGTGCGCACGCACACACACACACACACCATCTCTTTTCGTTTCTTACTCTAGCGAGGCCACTGTGCTCAAAATACATGAGAACTGGAGAAGCGCAGACGTAAGTGTGTCAAATCCCCAAATCCCATTTTTCAGGTTGTGTGTGTGTGTGGTGTGTATGTGTGTTTGTGTGTGTATGCCTGTGTGTGTGTGTGTGCGCGTGTGCGTGTAATTTCAATATGTTTGATTTGGTGAGTGATTATTCAAATGTATTCTATCACACAGCACCTTTGCTCAGGGAGCAAGCACGGGATTAGGATGCTGCAGTGGAGCATGACATACGTGTGTGTGTGTGTGTGTGTGTGTGTGTGTCTTTGTGTCTGTGTTGTGTGTCTTTGTGTCTGTCTGTGTGTGTGTGTGTGTGTGTGTGTATGTATATGTATGTGGCTGTGTTTGTGTATGTACATGTATGTATGTATGTGCTGTGGTTGTGTGTGTGTGGGAGGGCGTACATGTGTGTGTGTGAGAGTTTGTGTGTGTGTGTGTGTGTGTGTGTGTGTGTGTGTGTGTATGAGAGAGTGTGTGTGTGTGTGTGTGTGTGTATGAGAGTGTGTGTGTGTGTGTGTGTGTGTGTGTTTGTGTGTGTGTGTGTGTGTGTGTGTGTGTGTGTGTGTGTGTGTGTGTGTGTGTGTGTGTGTTTGTGTGTGTTTGTGTGTGTGTATGTGTGTGTGTGTGTGTGAGTATGTGGAGGCTTTGTTTATCTGCTGGCTTTCTGTGGATTGTGTTAGACGCAATTCTTGGTTTTGGGGGAAGCATCTTTAAGCCAGGGTTAGTGTGAGGGGTGTGTGTGTGTTTGTGTGTGTGTGTGTGTGTGCTCTTCTGATACAGCTCTTCTGATACATTTCTGTCTTCAGTGATCCACTAGAACCCCACTAGAACACCACTAGAACCACTAGAATCATTTGTTCCTCCATCTTCTGGACACAGAGTGATAGGTACCCTCCCTCACCTGCAAGCCTCCTTCTACACCTCCTCTCCTCTTCCTCTCCTCCTCCTCTTCCTTCTCTACCTCCTCTCTACCTCCTCTCCTCCTCCTCTTCCTTCTACACCTCCTCTCCTCTTCCTCTCCTCCTCCTCCTTCTCTTCCTCTCCTCCTCCTCTTCCTTCTCCACCTCCTCTCCTCCTGCTTCTCCTCTTCCTTCTCCACCTCCTCTCCTCCTCCTCCTCTTCCTTCTCCTACTCCTCCTCTTCCTTCTCCACCTCCTCTTCCTCCTCTTCCTCCTCTTCCTGCTACACCTCCTCCTCCTCTCCTCCTCCTCTTCATTCTCCTCCTCCTCCTCCTCCTCTTCCTTCTCCACCTCCTCTCCTGGCAGCTCCACGCTAAACTCTTCTGCTAGCATGGGCAGCACCACGCTAAACTCTTCTGCTAGCATGGGCAGCACCACGCTAAACTCTTTTGCTGGTTGAATTTTCTGTCAGGTTACTGCAGAAGAGGAATGAATGAGTAAGGGATAGTGTATAGAACGCTGTATAATACGCAGGATAGTGTATAGAACGCTGTATAATACGCAGGATAGTGTATAGAACGCTGTATAATACGCAGAATATTGTATAGAACGCCGGTCATTATTGGGAAAATAGGTCCTGACAGGGCAAACAGCTCTTGCTTTGTCCTGAAGGGACTTATTTTTCCAATAATGACCGGTGTTCTATACAATATTCTGTTTATTATACGGCTACTTGCCAAAACGAAAAAAATAAACTCCATATGATACAACTCTTTACATTTATTTCTTAATGTTTCATCAATGTGTCAGTGACCATTAGGTTGTTGGTCTCCAGGTGCTGGGCTGTTTTGGACATTCAGCTCCACGGATGAACTGTGTGTGTGTGTGTGTGTGTGTGTGTGTGTGTGTGTGTATGTATGATGGATGAAGTGTATGTGTGTGTTTGTGTGTGTATGAGGGATGAAGTGTGTGTGTGTGTGTGTGTATTTGTGTTTGTGTGTGTATGAGGGATGAAGTGTGTGTGTGTGTGTGTGTGTGTAAGAGATAGATGAAATGTATGTGTATGTGTGAGAGAGATAAAATGTGTGTGTGTGTGAGAGAGAGATAAAATGTGTGTGTGTGTGTGTGTGAGAGAGAGAGAGAGAGAGAGAGAGATGAAATGTGTGCGTGTATGTGTGTGTGTGCTTGTGTGTGTATGAGGGATGAAGTGTGTGTGTGTGTTTATGTGTGTGTGTGTGAGAGAGAGAGAAAATGTGTGTGTTGGCACCTGTCAGCCTGGGAGGGCTTCTGTGGGAGAGACAGATGATTGACAGGCGGTGGTGTGAAAGAGGGGGAGGAGAAATGTGTGTGCTGATGGAGGCCGACTGACACCGATCTGTCACCAAGCAGCAGGTGGTGCACATCATGCCCCCTCAGCCCTGCTCACACGTGTGTGTGTGTGTGTGTGTGTGTGTGTGTGTGTGTGTGTGTGTGTGTGTGTGTGAATGAGCATATATGCGTATAGTGTGTGTGTGTCTATCACTCCCATATCTCACATCTCTATCACTCTATCACTCTATCACTACCTCAGACCTTTATCACTCTATCACTCTATCTCTCTATCACTCTATCACTACCTCAGACCTTTATCACTCTATCACTCTATCACTCTATCTCTCTATCACTCTATCTCTCTATCACTCTATCACTCTATCTCTCTATCACTCTATCTCAGATCTTTCTGGGCGTCGCCCATCCCATCCCGTCTCCGCCTCCTTCTCTAACATTCTTTGTCAACTCCGGAAGATTCTGTGATTTTGCCCCAGGATCCAAATCTCATTATTAAAGAGAAAAGTGATACGATCAGCAGTACAGGTAGAGATGTAGAGCCCCCCCCCCCCCCCCCTCCCAACCCCAAACCAGACCGTACCTGTACAGGTAGAGACATGATGTAATACCATCAGCAGTTCAGGTAGGCGTGATCGAGACGTAGAGCCCCCCCTCCTCTCCCAGCCCTAAAGCCAGACCGTGGACCGTGGACCGTGGAAACGACACATTATTAAACGTGTTATTCTCTCCTCGTGCCGTGCCAAAGTTGTGTTCACAAGTCATTGGGTACCTCTCTTGTATTGACACAGAGCTGAGAAGTATCAGCATTTGTATTGTAGCTTTATTCAAAGAATCATTCTCATGCCTAGTGTTTTTAACCTTCCACTTAATATGTGTGTGTGTGTGTGTGTGTGTGTGCACAGCAAATAGATGAGAGTTGAAATTTTAGGGATGGTGTTGAATAGAGTGTTGGTGTTGTTTTAACACAGTTATAAAATTCCACTGCTAGTGTTGCCTGTAACTAATTTGCGTTGTCAAATCAGAGTGTTAAGGTATTTAATAACACCTGTGCTCGCCCTACTATTTCCTGTCAAATTGCTGCTGTGAAAAAGGTCTTTTGGAATAGCACAGATTTAGAAATCATAGGGCTGCAGTCAATGTAGTGCATTGGTGTTTGTAGTTCAAACAGTGCTATTATGAGCCACCCCCATAAATCTGCCATATATGTAGAAGTCCTCTATGAGCCGGTGTAGTGTTATATGTAGAAGTCCTCTATGAGCCGGTGTAGTGTTATATGTAGAAGTCCTCTATGAGCCGGTGTAGTGTTATATGTAGAAGTCCTCTATGAGTCGGTGTAGAGTTATATGTAGAAGTCCTCTATGAGCCGGTGTAGTGTTATATGTAGAAGTCCTCTATGAGTCGGTGTAGTGATATATCTAGAAATCCTCTATGAGCCGGTGTGGTGATAAGTATAAGTATAAGTATATAAGTATATATACTCTTTTGATCCCGTTAGGGAAATTTGGTCTCTGCATTTATCCCAATCCGTGAATTAGTGAAACACACTCAGCACACAGTGTACACACAGTGAGGTGAAGCACACACTAATCCCAGCGCAGTGAGCTGCCTGCATCAACAGCGGCGCTCGGGGAGCAGTGAGGGGTTAGGTGCCTTGCTCAAGGGCACTTCAGCCGTGCCTACTGGTCGGGGTCCGAACCGGCAACCCTCCGGTTCCAAGTCTGAAGCGCTAACCAGTAGGCCACGGCTGCCCCTGTGATGGTAATGCCCATGTAGAAGTGAGCCGGTGTGGTGATGGTGATGCCCATGGTGTGGCTTCTTGGGATGTGTACAAGGTACATAGGAACCGCTCATTTTAGTGGAATAGAATGTATTTTTGACGTGTAGAATAACATATTAAGATGCTGTGTTCATATGATGTGATGATTAACACATTAAGATGACGTGATGATTAACATATTAAAATGCTGTGCATGATGATTAACACATTAAGATGCTGTGTTCATATGACGTGGTGATTAACACATTAAGATGCTGTGTTCATATGACGTGATGATTAACACATTAAGATGACGTGATGATTAACATATTAAAATTATGTGATGATTAACACATTAAGATGACGTGATGATTAACATATTAAAATGCTGTGCATGATGATTAACACATTAAGATGACGTGATGATTAACACATTAAGATGACGTGATGATTAACACAAAGATGACGTGATGATTAACACATTAAGATGCTGTGGTGATTAACACATTAAGGTGCTGTGGTGATTAATACATTAAGGTGCTGTGCTCTGTGACAGGTTATGGAATTGGTCTGCCCCAGAACTCTCCCCTCACGTCCAACATGTCCGAGTTCATCAGCCGCTACAAGTCTGACGGCTACATGGACATGCTGCACGACAAGTGGTACAAGGTGGTGCCCTGCGGCAAGAGGGTGTTTGCCGTCACCGAGGTCAGTGTGTGTGTGTGTGTGTGTGTGTGTGTGTGTGTGTGTGTGTGTCTGTCTGTGTCTGTGTGTGTGTGTGTGTGTGTGTGTGTGTGTGTGTGTGTGTCTGTTGCACCTTAATCACATAGCGCTGTGGAGTGTATAGGTCTTCTTCTGTAAAGGGGGGTGAGCTGTAGCAACTAGACTCAATTGCACTCAGATAAGAGCACATGGTGATGCTGAGACCTGAGGTGTGAGTGTGTGTGTGTGTGTGTGTGTGTGTGTGTGTCCTCTCCACTCCACATCTACCCTCCTCTCTCCTCCTCTCCCATCCTCTCCTCTCTCCTCCTCTCCTTTCCTCCCTTCTCTCCTCCTCTCCTCTCCTCTCCTCCTCTCTTCTCCTCCTCTCTTCTCCTCTCCTCTCCTCCTCTCCTCTTCTCCTCTTCTCTCCTCCTCTCTTCTCCTCCTCTCTTCTCCTCTCCTCTCCTCTCCTCCTCTCCTCCTCTCCTCTCCTCTCCTCTCCTCCTCTCCTCTTCTCCTCTTCCCTCCTCTCCGGCCAACTGGAGAGGCCTGAGATGTCGGTGCTGGACAGTTGGGCAGCCTAACCGTGTGGAGCGCTGTGTCAGGCGACGATATCCGTGTGGAGCGCCGTGTCAGGCGACGATAAAAGTCCTGCACGTGGCACCTCAGGCTCGTCTCCTTGGAATCAGGGGCCAGAATTACCATAGCCTGCACACACACACACACACACACACACACACACACACTCACACACACACACACACACACACACACACACACACTCACACACACACACACACACACACACACACACACACACACACTCACACACACTCACACACACTCACTCTCACACTCACACTCACACTCACACTCACACACACATACACACACACACACACACACACACACTCACACTCACACTCACACACACACTCACACACACACACACACACTCACACACACTCACACACTCACTCTCACACTCACACTCACACACCACACACTCACACACACACACACACACACACACACACACACACACACACACACACACAGAGCCTGCACTAAACAGATTATTCCTCATTTCCATCCCAAATCCCACTGCTTGCCTCAGCATCAGACGCAGGCACCCGAGGAAGCTGGAAGAAGATGAGAATCCACACTCAGGATGTGTGTGTGTGCGTGTGTGTGCGTGTTTAAATGGGGTTCGCAGCTGAGTCAAGCAAAAGAATGTGGTGTTTCAGTTTGGGGTACCACATTTCACACGTTTCACACACACACACACACACACACACACACACACACCTCAGTGACAGGCTTAAGCTGAAGTCATGATAGCAGTGCCAGAGTCCGATGGCTGTCTGGCAGCTCCATTTGGTCCAGTGCCAAGACGAAATGGGCAACAGAGGACTGCAGAAAGAGGGAGATGTGTGTGTGTGTGTGTGTGTGTGTGTGAGAGAGAGTGTGTGTCTGTGTGTGTGTGCGTGTGTGAGTGTGTGTGTGTGAGAGTGTGTGAGTGTGTGTGAGTGTGTGAGTGTGTGTGTGAGTGTGTGTGTGTGAGTGTGTGAGTGTGTGAGTGTGTGTGTGTGAGGGGGGATGAGAGCCCCAGGGGTGCAACATGTCGGCATTCCAGAACAATCCGCCACCGGTGCGTCTTCTCATCCCTCAGATGCCCTCTATCCCTTTCTCTCTCCCTCCCTCTCTACCTCCCTGTCTCCATCTCTCTCCCTCCCTCTCTCTCTCTCCCTCTCTACCTCCCTCTATCCCTCCATCTCTCTCCATCTCTCTCTCTCTCTCCATCCCTCTCTCTCTCCATCCCTCTCTCTCTCTCCATCCCTCTGTCTCTCCATCCCTCTCTCTCCATCCCTCTCTCTCTCCATCCTTCTCTCTCTGTCTTTGCATCCCTCTCTCTCTCCATCCTTCTCTCTCTGTCTTTGCATCCCTCTCTCTCTCCATCCTTCTCTCTCTCTCTCCATCCCTCTGTCTCTCTCCATCCCTTCCTTTCTTTCCCATTGAGATGCAAACCAGTGCTCTCTGTCCCCCTCTCTGTTACTCATCTCTCTCTCTCTCCATCCCTCTCTCTCTCTCTCTCATTCTCCCTTCTTCCCTCCTTCTCTATCTCTCTCTCCCTCCCTCCTGTTGAGTGTGGATGCAAAGCCATGCTGGCCGATTGCTCGTTCCCCCTCTTTCTCTTGCCCCTGCGCGTGTGTCTGAGGATGTGGATGTGGATGTGTGTGTGTGTGTGTGTGTGTGTGTGTGTGTGTGTGTGTGTGTGTGTGTGTGTGTGTGTATGCCCCCAGTGCGGGCGAGTCAGCACGGAACAGCGCTCTCATTTTCAATTTGGGACGGCAGATGCACACACACACACACACAGGACGGCAGACGCTCCAAATCATTTTTCCAGCTGACAAACTCACATTGAGCGTTAATCTTGGTGGCCAGGCATCTCTTCAGCGGCTTTAAGAGACACACACACACACACACACACACACACACACACACACACCCTTAAGAGAAGTGCAGAATGGGCAGGGGAACGGGAAGCTGCATTTGGCTCCAAAACTGCCTCTCCACCTAATACCCCCCTCCTGATGGATCCATAAAATATCAAATCTATCTCTCTACCTGCGCAGGCGGCTACGCCCACGGATGTGCAAAACTACTCACTGTGCAAGATTTCTGTAGAATACTTCTTGTTATTGATTTTGTAAGCGTCCGTCATGGGCTTCCATTTTTTAAATGCAACGGAAGGGTCAGTGTTAAGCACACCGTCCGGCAGTATCCATCATCGGACTGTAAAACAAAAATGACAATGAAACATCTCAAGGCCAAGTGTTGCCTCTGCCAGAGACGGCGGGCAGCGTTCTTCAGACCTGCGTGAGACAGGCGAGCACACGTGAGACCTGCGTGAGACAGGCGAGCACACGTGAGACCTGCGTGAGACAGGCGAGCACACGTGAGACCTGCGTGAGACAGGCGAGCACACGTGAGACCTGCGTGAGACAGGTGGGCAGCGTTCTTCAGACCTGCGTGTTGTCCGTAATGTCTCGCTCTTCACCGAGACAGGCACCAGGCAGGCACACGTGAGACATGCGTGTCGTCATTAATGTTTTAATCTGGCAGGCGGGAGAGTGGCCGGGGGGGGGGGGGGGCTCAGTGTGCATGCCATTCAGTCTGGCCTGTGAAGCCTGCCCTCTATTTCAATTAAACAAGAACTTTTTCAATTCCAATTAGTTCTAGGCAGAAGGTTCCCTCCCGAGTCAGGCCCATGCTGGGGATTCAAGTGTTTCCCTCTCCTGCCAGAGCTGCACACACTCACTCCAACCCAGAGGCCTCCGCCTCCGCCTGGCCTGGGCAGGGCAGGGTCACACTGCCACCTACAGGCCAACTTGGGAATGGCCATGTTGAATCTAGACCACTGTGGATGGCCATGTTGAATCTAGACTCATTTTAGATTCATTCTATATGTGTGTCCAATATGTGTGAATACTAGATGAGTGTGTCATGTTCTTCTACTCTCTCTCTCTCTCTCTCTCTCTCACACACACACACACACACACACACACACACACACACACACACACACACACACACACACACACACACACACAGACTCTTCAGATGGGCATCCGTCACTTCTCAGGGTTGTTCGTGCTGCTGTGTGTGGGTGTGACGGGCGCGTTGCTAACGCTAGCTGGTGAGCACGCCTTCTACCGCCTGGTCCTCCCTCACATCCGCCGCAGACAGAAGTTCAAGTACTGGCTTCACACCAGTCAGGTGAGCTGACACACACACACACACACACACACACACACACACACACACACACACACACACACACGAGAACACAAGAACACATAAAACACACACACAAGAACACATAAAACACACACACACACACAAGAACACATAAAACACACAGACACACACACAAACACACACACAAGAACACATACATACACACACACACACACACACGCGAGAACATAAGAACACATAAAACACACACACACACACACACAGCATCACACTGAGCACGGGGGCCCCCCAAGGCTGCATGCTCAGTCCGCTGCTCTTCACCCTGCTGACGCATGACTGCACTGCAACCTACAGCAACAACCACATAGTGAAATTTGCTGACTACACAAGTCTGGTGGGTCTCATCACCAAGGGCGACGAGACTCAATACAGGATGGAGGTCGACCTTCTGACCATGTGGTGCAGGGACAACAACCTCCTGCTGAACGTCAGCAAGACCAAGGACCAGCACCAAATTCCTGGGGGTGCACATCCGTGAAGACCTCTCCTGGACCACCAACACTGCATCACTGGCGAAGAGAGCTCAGCGCCGCCTGTACTTCCTGCGGAAACTCAGGCGAGCAAGAGCTCCACCAGCCATCATGACCACATTCTACCGAGGCACCATTGAGAGCATCCTCTCCAGCTGTATCGCTGTGTGGGGCGGAAGCTGCACTGAATACAACAGGAAAGCCCTGCAGCGCATAGTGAACACAGCTGGAAGGATTATTGGTGCCTTACTCCCCTCCCTAGAGGACATTTACACCTCCCACCTCACCCGCAAGGCGACCACAATTGTGAGTGATGCAAGTCACCCCGCTCACAATCTGTTTGATCTACTGCCCTCTGGGAAGAGGTACAGAAGCCTGCGCTCCCACACCACCAGACTCACCAACAGCTTCATACACCAGGCTGTTAGGATGCTGAACTCTCTCCCTCCTCTCCCCCCTCCACCCTCAGCTACATAACATCCTGGACTTTGGACCCACAATGGCTGCCTTGCACTACTCCACTTGTACACTTGCACACTTTGCAACTTGTTGTTGTTGTCCTGTTGTCCTGAAAACACTTCTGAACACACTTCTGCTGCTCTTACATAACTTGCACCACTATGCCACTTGCATACTTAGGTCAAACAGAACTACCTCAGCCATTTATGACTTTTGCACTATTATATTGACTGTCTACTGTATGCACAGTTGCACAATTTCAACCCAAATTTTGCTGTTCTTATTTCTTCATTGTATGTGCCTTCTTATTTACTTTTTATATTGTTTACTTGAATGTTATGTTTGTCTGTGGACCTAATTGGTTAAAATATGTCTTGTCTCCACCGTGGGATAGTGGGAAACGTAATCTCTTTGTATGTCTTGACATGTGAAGAAACTGACAATAAAGCAGACTTTGACTTTGACAACACAAGAACACATAAAACACACACACACACACACACACACAAGAACACATAAAACAGATACACACACAGGTCTGTCCTTGGGTTTGGTACTGTGGAGACTTGGTTAGAAAGCCCAAGATTTCCACATAGCATTGTACTTTATGCCACTAAAGTGTATATTTGGGTGTATATTGGGCAGTCTGTCCAGGAAATGGCACTATAACGCACTTATGGCTCACACGTTTTTGATTAATTCAGTGTTTGTAAATGTTTATTGGCTGTAAAATGAGTTTTATGGTATTGGTTTCCCACGTCTCCCTCACAGCCAAAAGCACAGTCAATAATCGTGTATTTCACCTTGACATTTACTGAGGGAAAGTGCACTTTACAATGCCAAAGCACCACCTGCTGGTAGCTAGTGGTAATGGCAAAGAATTTGCATCTGTTAATACCAACAAAGACCTTAATGCAATGCTGTCACTGATGAGGATGGTGATGATGATGATGATGATGATGGTGATGATGATGGTGATGATGGTGCTGATGATGATGATGATCATGTTGAAGCTGATTATCCTGCATTGTTTTTGTTTTTCACAGAAAATTCACCGAGCTTTGAACATGACTTATGAAGACGTGAAGAAGCAACGTGCCAACGCAGAGAAGAGGTAAGAGATCAGTTGCCACGGTGATTACAGTGGGTCCCAGTTAAGTTTGGACGGGTTGCTTCATGAATCACGCACCCCATTTTCTCAGCAGAAATGGCACAAACTGCAGTTGACACAAACAACCACAAGGTGTCACTTGGGAGTTCTGCCACTACTATTTTTGATGCGACTTGACTTAACTGCTTCCATGACGCAGTGAGCCATTACCAAACAAATATGATAATACAATAGCGTGAGTTTATATATCTTATACCCTATTTGTCACGGTTACTTATAGATATGATAGTGTAACGATAAGTGCATGAGACTTTCAGCGGGGGCACGGGAACTTAAATTGATCACGGTAGTTTAAGCTTACACTTAAACAGACAAAACATTCTAATATGAAAATGTAGATGCAGTTGTTGTAAGATGGTGCAGCTCCTTTAAGAAAGCCCCGTGCGCAGGGATGGAGAGAGAGAAAGCGAGAGGGGATGTGTGTGTTAGAACTTAGATGCGTGTGGAAAAAGTAGACGTGCTGTTGAGACTGGAGCGAGTCATATTCAAAATAATGCAAAAAATAAATCCGCAGATAAAAACAATTCCTCATTCATTGCAACCGCAGCATGCCTGCTTGCCGACGTTCAAAGGAAAAAGATATCAAAGCACCTTTTGCGTTTGAATGTAGCACTAATTTTTTTTAAAACAGCTGGACCATCTATAAAAAAGTGTTTTTTCTTTTCTTTTTGAGCACGTCCGAATCCCAGGACATAACGCACTGGACCTTATAATAGGCTCGAAATATAATTCCAAAGGGGGCAGATAGGGGCCTACTGCACTTAAAACTTAAAAAGATTGAACGAAGCTTCCTGAAATTTGAAATTGCGATCAGTGACTGGCATCGGGTGAAGCTTTTCGAAGTTGAACAGGCTATTAAAAACTATTTGCGCACCTCAATGTCACAGGAGAGACTGGGCTCTCCCTTCTATGAATTGAAAAAGACGTTAGGCTACCTGCAAACTGGCCTATGATTTCATGCTGAGTTTGCGGCAAAGCAAGACAATGTTTTTTCAGAGTCAGGATATGGCGAGTCAGTGTCATTTATTTGTCCAATGTTAGCCTACAGACCAGTTTATAGTGCACATTTTATCAACAGTTTGAATGTCGTGTATGTTTCAAATACCAACATACCGTTCTGCACAATGATTCATGCCCAATTAATTTCCCCTGTTAAAGGATAATTCCGGTGTGATTTTGACCTAAAGTGTGTTGAAACATGACTTTATTTATCTGTACAATCAAGACATCTTGCCACTGAATCCAAAACTATGTTTAACATTATGTACAAAGCTTATAGGCTACAGTGGACTAGCATGTTGCAGGGGCTGCTAAAAACACAGAGAAATGCACTTAAAACTCGGCCAGTCACAGCCCTTGCTGTCGAATGCTCCGTCCGGTTCGACTGTGGAACCCCCAAGCGGCTGCAGTTGTACTTAAATTTCACCCAGCTGCGTGAATCACCTAGCCTAGAAATCTAGACGCACCCTAGCGGCGGCAAATTAATTTGCTCAGCCTGTACGTCTAGTATCAAACCATAGGGATTTCTATTGGCTGATGCCGTGGACGTCATCCAATCACAGCGCTCTATTTTGTTAGAGAGTCTAAGGCGGGCTTAACGACAGTCCTGCGACGGTGAACAACAAGGAAGGTGGCTATGGCGAAATGAAGAGCGGTTGTTTGAATCGGCGTTGGCGTCAACTTTGGAGGAGTTGGACTTGTGCTTTTCTTTGAAAGTTGAGCAACACAATGCACTTAAGTCATTCCTTTCGAAGAAGGATGTATTTGCCGTTTTGCCGACCGGATACGGATATGGTCGTAGCGCTGGCCTATTGCATGCCTAGGCAGTTTGAAAGACAATTCTCTGCCCGCCCCTTGGATTAAGCGAGGTGAATGGTTCGATGCCAGACTATACATTTCAATGATATAGGATGGCCCGCCAGGCTATGAATCACCTTGATGGTGAATGAAGTGTCAATTCTTAACTGGGACCCACTGTAGGTTATTTGGAACGCCATCCCAATGATACCGGTATAGTTCAACAAGAACAACATTACATAGTGCTTTTCTCCACACTCAAAGCACTTCACAGTGAAGGGGGAACCTCACTAACCATCTCCAGCGCGTAGCACCCACCTGGCTGATGCACGGCAGCCATTATGCGCCAGAACGCTCACCACACACCAGCTTGAGGTGGAGAGTGAGGGAGTGAATGAGCCAATTACAGTGCAGGATGATTAGGGGGCCAGGTTGAATGAGCCAATTACAGTAGGGATGATTAGGGGGCCAGGTTGAATGAGCCAATTACAGTAGGGATGATTAGGGGGGCCAGGTTGAATGAGCCAATTACAGTAGGGATGATTAGGGGGCCAGGTTGAATGAGCCAATTACAGTAGGGATGATTAGGGGGCCAGGTTGATTGAGCCAGGATACCGGGGATCCCCCTACTTGCCATGGGATCTTTAATGACCACAGTGAGTCAGGACCTTGGTTTAACGTCTCATCCGAAGGACAGCATCTCCTACAGTGCAGTGTCCCCGTCACTGCGCTGAGGCATTGGGATCGATCCTTTTTTTGGCCAGAAGAAAGAGTGCCACCTATTGGCCACCCACCAACACCACTTCCAGCAGCAACCTAGTTTTCCAAGGAGGTCTCCCATCCAAGTGCTAACCAGGCCCACACCTGCTTAGCTTCAGTAATTCAGCAGACAGGATATCCGCTGGCCTGGCTGCTGGCTAAAGTTCAGTGGCCACAGTGTGATTTGCTAGTGGCCACAGAGTTATTTGGTAGTGGCTACAGAATGATTTGGTAGTGGCCAGTGTGATTTGGTAGTGGCCAGTGTGATTTGGTTATGTGGAAAGCCATCCTAATGATAGCAATGCCTGTACTGTAGTTCAGTGGCCATCCAGGCTGCAGAAGGGACACAGAGTGATAGCTGGTGGATGGAGAAGAACATGAGCAACATTTTTGTGTTAATTACTCATCTTCATCATCGTGTTAATTACTCATCTTCATCATCGTGTTAATTACTCATCTTCATCATCGTGTTAATTACTCATCTAACGTGTTAATTACTCATCTTCATCATCGTGTTAATTACTCATCTTCATCATCGTGTTAATTACTCATCTTCGTAAGAACATGAGCAGCTTAACTTCAGGATTCTGATGTGATGACATTCTATGTGCAACTGCAGCGAGACTCCCTAGTAAGTGCTGCCATTCTCTCTCCCTCTCTCCCTTCCCATCTCTCTCTCTTTCTCCACCTCTCCGTCCCCCTCTCTCTCTCCCCCTTCCTCTCTCTCTCTCTCCATCCCTCTTCCTCTTCCTCTCTCTTTCTCCCCCTCTTCCCATCTCTCTCTCCCTTCCTCTCTCTCTCTCTCTCCCTCCCTCTCTTCTCTCTCTCTCTCCCCCTCTCTCTCTCTCTCCCTTCCTCTCTCTCTCTCTCTCTCTCTCTCTCTGCAGCTGTAACCTCCAGCCTCCCCCTGTGCCCCCCCCGGCCGGAGCGTTCGCCCGCTGGAACAACGAGAGCAGTCGTGCGGCCAAGCAGGCGGCCGAGGCACTGGCCGCCAAGGACAACAAGCGCGTCCACTTCAACCTGGAGACGCTCAACACGCGGCGGCTGCTGGCGCGCCTGGGGGGCCGGCCGGCGGAGGGGGAGGGGGGGGGCCAGCGCCAGCGCGTCGGCAGCAGCAGGGGGAGGGGGGCGCTCGGGGCCCAGAGTGGTGACGTCACACGTGTGTGAGAACGGGGGTCCGGCGGGTCTGGCGTCGTCCAGCAGCGGCGGTCATCACCATGGCGGTCTGTCCATCCCCCTCCCGCTACCCGCGTTCCGTGGCCTCCTCCCTCTCCGCCTCCATGGGCAGCGCCCAGTCAGTGCCCTCGGTGTCCACGGCCATCACCACGGCAACGGCGTCCTCGTGCTCGGACGCTCCTCGAGACGGTGAGCTGGACGCGCTCACGCAGCACATCGACGGCATCCGAGAGCAGCTGAAGGCGGCTCTGGCCCGGCGGGCCGAGCTGCAGACCACGCTGGCCAAGGAGAGGGCCAGAACGGTCGCCATGGCGCCCACGGAGTCCCTCCCCCTCGCCGTGCCCCTCCCCTCTCGGGCACCGGCCCCCAAAGATGACCAGAGCCAGAGGTGATGCTTAGCCAGGCCTCTAGGGGGCAGCAGCACACTCTCCCCTCCCGCTGGTCATCTCTCCCGAGGGATTCCTCTCTGAGCCCGTGTCCGGTCTGTGCGCAGTGGACACACTGGACTGCAAACACAGGCTCTGGAAACACCCCCGAATACAGACACACCTGCTGACCGCTCTCTTGCTCCCTCCAGTGGCCTGTAGCAGATTGGACAGGTCATTGGAGAGTTTGGGAGGAACCGCTCAAGGTCTTCGCGCACACACACACACACACACACAAACCAGCATGCCCATGAAGAGCTCAGAACAGAACTCATCAGAACTCATCAAAACACACACACACACACACACACACACACACGCACACACACACACACACACACACACACACGCTCTAAGATCCAGAGGTGTGTATTTTTTATTCTCTCTCGTGTTCACGTTCAGTTTGGAGAGGAAATGAATGTCAAGACTATGGTATGGCACAACAATCTGAACGCAGGCATAGAGAGAGAGAGAGAGAGAGAGAGAGAGAGGGGGAGAGAGAGGGGGAGAGAGGGGGATAGAGAACACAGGCATAGAGAGAGAGAGGGGGAGAGAGAGGGAGAGAAAGAGAGGGAGGGAGAGGGGGAGAGGAAGAGAGGGATAGAGAACGCAGGCAGAGACAAAGATGAAGAGAGAGAGAAAGATGGAGAGCAGTGACAAAGGTGATACTACACTGGAGTACTCAGGAATAGAGGAAGGAGAGAGAGAGAGAGAGAGAAAGAGAGAGAGAGGGGGGAGAGGGAGAGACAGGGAGAGAGAGAGAGGAAGAGAGGGAGATAGGGAGAGAGAGATAGAGGAAGAGAGACAGGGAGAGAGGGGGGGGGAGAGGATGAAAGAGAGAGGGAGAGGGGGGAGAGAGAGAGAGGGAGAGAGGGGAGGGGGAGAGAGGGAGGGAGAGAGGGGGGAGAGAGAGAGAGGGAGAGAGGGGGAGGGGGGAGAGAGAGGGGGAGAGAGAGCAGTGACGAGGTGATGCTGGATACTTCACAGGTGTTTTCACGTATTCAGTTTGTTTCTTTGAGACTCGAGTTTATTGTTCTACAGTTTTGATGTATTTTTCAAGAGGAACGGCTCCGCACTCTCAGATGCTCCTTTTGAGGCGTACAGAACCGACAGAACCGACAGCACCGGCGGGACTTTTCTCCGCGGCTGCGACGCCAGATCACCAGTGCGGCAGAACTTCCAGAGAACTCAGGGTACGAAAGCGAAGAACTGGGCCTGAACTGGGCCTTAACTGGGCCTGCCTCTGAGCCGGAGACCTGGAGCAGCTTTTAATCGTCTTTCCTTTTACTGGGGATGGGGCCTGAATGGACCGAAATATTAAACTATAACTGTTTTGACACAATTTCTCTTATGACTAGCAATATGTTTTTTTTGGTGTGTGTGTGTGTGTGTGCGCTTGTGTATTGGAAAATACTCCTCCAGCTACCATTGCTCAATATAAGTGAGAAAATCAATTGAATAACAAAGTTTTCATGTCACACTTATAAGTGTCTGTAGTGTGTTTTATAAAAAAATGGCTTTGAAGTTCGCAAATGTCAGGCAAACTACAACATAAAGCATCCGTGAGTTTTTTTTTAACTTTCTCTTTACACTAGCAGAGAAACACACCACACACACACACACACACACACACACACACACACACACAGAGTCACAGACACAAATACTATGTGCACTTCTGCAGTTTACTTTACAGTTAAATACATCTGAATGGGAGAGGAAATCTAGTTTGTCATCACAGATTTGAAGATTATTTAAACATCGCCAGAAAATAGAAAAAAAAAAACTACAATGGATAGCAACTTGTTGCAAGGCTACAATCATTCAGTTCCCTCACAGAACAGCAAGTAGGCACAGAGAGAAGAGCTTCGAACTGATCACACAACTTCACAGGTGGAGTCTTTCTGTTGGAACTTCATGGGTGGAGTCTTCTGTTGGAGGCTTCTCCTCCACCCAGCCCACCTCAGCCCACCTCATAAACACCAGCCGCCTGATTGACGGGCATTTTTCTAATATTGCACAAAAACACTTCCAGTACTGTCCACATGGAGCCCACTCCCACAAGTTGCATAGCCTTTGACCATCAGTCATGTACTACACAACCCACCCATCAGTCATGTACCACACAACTTCCCAGCGAAACCCTCATCTCAGTTTCATCCCAGAGACCAGAGACCAGAGACGGCTCTCTTCAGCTCTCCAGCACCTGTGTGTGACCGCCGTAGATTCTGGACCAGACCTAGATCTGCTTCAGAACCGGAACCGGACCGAGTCCATCCGAGAGTCAGCGGCTCTCTGTGGGTCAGTTCAGAACCGAGGCTGGGTTCTGATGCGTTCCCTCCTCACTTCCTCCAGAACCTCCCCTGCACATGTGCGGGCAGCCACTGCTCTTCCTGGTCATTCTTAGCGTTATTGCCAGGTTTATGAAAACCACGAGGTGGCGCTGCATGAATATATTTCTTCTCTCAGAGGCCAAAGGAAAAAGTGGCGCCCCCTCTGGTGAATAAGAGGTCTGACCACACCCCTGGCTTATAGAGCCGAATGGTCATCTACACACCCCGTAAACACCCACATTTTAGACTAAATTATAGTTTTAAAAATGTAAATAACGATCATAATAATCAGGTCTTGTGATGTGACTTGACTTGTGTGCCTGTTCAAGTGTTCAAGTTTCGCAGCGCCTGACAAGCACGGGTCACAGCTCTGTGTCTGACCAGCAAAGTAGCCTCCTCTTCATTTCACGCAGACCCCTTCCGCTCTAAGATCAGGCACACACACACACACACACACACACAGTCCTAGGAAGATAACACACAGAAACACGCACTCCAAGATCTCTCACACACACACACACCTCCAGCCCTAAGCAGACCTATGCGTCCTCCGTCTGCAGTTTGGGTCTGTGGCCATCTGCGTTAGAGGTCAGTAATGGATCCTACAGAGTGGGGTTGTGGGTATTGTAGTCCTGGTCAGTGGGAATAAACTACAGGAACTCCTGAAAACAAGTGCAAATGTAAGTGTTGTTCCCTTGAGTGTATATATATATATATATATATATATATATATATATATATATATATATATATATATATATATATATATATATATATATATATATATATATATATATATATACACACACACTCAAGGGAAGTCTTCTAACCCTTAAGTCTTCTAACCCCTACACGTAACCCATAATCCTTCAGCTCTACGTCTAACCCATTACCACGGTTCCTTTCAGTAAGGCTTCTGACTCTTTCACTGCAGTTCTGTTCTGTTCTGTTCACTTTTTTCATTTCATTTATTTTCTTCCACTGAGCCTTCAAATGTCAACTTCTCTGCTCAATGCACACGTGCACACACACGCTGTCTCTCTCTCTCTCTCACACACACACACGAGAAGACGGCTAGAGCACACACACACACTCTGCAAGACTGCGAGTACATGTGCAGACGCACACACACCCGTATAATAGCGGACACCTCTGCAAGACTCCAGAGGGGTGTGTGTGTGTGTGTGTGTGTGTGTGGGGAGGGGGGGGTGGGGGGCATGAAGGGGTTAAGACTCCAGAGGGGGGTGTGTGTGTTGGGGGGGGGGGCATAAGGAGGAGGCTCAGAGCAGCGTGGGAACAACGGAGCATCTGCAGTCCCATCTCACCCTGTCTGTCAGGCAGGAAGGCAGCGGAGATGAGATGGGACAGATCTTGCCATCACTTCTGCCACTTCAGAGAAAACCCAAAGCCTTCTGAGGATTGCACATCCACACACAGTGGCACCGCACGCACGCACGCACGCACGCACACACGCACACACACACACACACACACACACACACGCACACACGCACGTGTGTCTAGGCTCTCGTCAGATGACCACTAGTGTCACAGCACCTTCCTACACAACCAACAGGAACACAAAGCATAGAGAAAAGGCCAGTTCCATTAAGATGACCATTCCCATCATTCTGTAGACCAGTTCCATTAAGATGACCATTCCCATCATTCTGTAGGCCAGTTCCATTAAGATGACCATTCCCATCATTCTGTAGACCAGTATTTTTTTTTTTATCATGAAATGCAAACAGGGTTAACACTCTTGCACTAAAACCAATCACATTTTTTTTTTTCGGTTTCAACGATTGTGAAAAATAAAAAAAACAAATTAAAGACAAAGAAGAAAAACACGACCTAGAGATCACATGACAGGCTATGAGCGCAGAGATCACATGACGCATGGCCAGGCTATGAGCGCAGAGATCACATGACGCATGGCCAGGCTCTTAAGATGAGCACAAATCACATGATCACAAGATGCGTGTTCCAACACCATCACCTCTGCTGCCAGTCCAGTCAGACTCCGCCTCCAAAAACAAAACAACGAAAACTTAAGTGTCCGCTATGACCCCCCAGGACGCTAAAGTGTCCACTATGACCCCCCAGGACGCTGGGCAGGAGGGCAGGGCCAGATTGGATTTTGGATTTGTAGATTTTTCTGTTCTGTTCTCTCTCTCTCTAGCTCCGCCTCTCTCCATGCATCTCCTCCGCGTCTGCAGGGGGCGCCAGTGAGCAGCAGCGAGAAGGCAGTGCTGCCGTGTCACAATGCTGCCGTGTCATAATGCAGGAGCAGAAGCAGAAGCAGGAGGAACAGGAGGAGGAGGAGGAGGAGGACAAATGAAATGAAAAACTGAGTGTGTGTTTCCGCGTCGCGAGGGTGTGTGTGAGATGTTTGTGTGGAGGAAGGCGGGGCCACAGGTGGACTCAGGTGGGCGTCAGGGGCGTGTCCGACGGGGTGTGGGGGGGAGGCGAGGGGGCGGGGTCAGTCTCGGCGCACTGTCGAGTGTCCACGGCAACGCTGCTCGCGTCTGGCGCCTGCAAGTCTGTGTGTGAGGGGAGGGGGGAGGGGCCAGGAGAAACCACTCCCACTTCCTGCTCCCCGCCACTAGGCGGGCCCACACCCTGGGCACATCCCCGAGCTTTAATCTCCATGGCGACCAGACTGGTGGCCCCTCCCCTTTCTCCGCCTCCTGCTCCAGACGCCTCTGCGTGCTCAGGGGCGGGGCTTACATGGATCTCCGTGACGACGCTGAGGGGGGGTGGCACCGCCTCCAGTAGCGACCCGCCCAGCTGGGGGCCCGACAGCGCCTCCGTCAAGATGGCCGCCGTCTCTGCCATCCAGTCCAGCTCGTTGGTCACGTCGCCCCCCGCCCCACCGGCCCGCAGATCTCCAGCGCCCCCACTGGACGCGGCGACGCTGGCCTGGACGCTGGAGGCCGCAGCTGCAGCCTGGGCCTCGCCTGGCTGTGGCGGCTGGCCGTTGGCGGCCGGTCGGGGGTTGGCGGCGGCGTTGGCGCTGGGGGTGGTGTTGTTGTTCAGGTTGTCCTGCAAGGCCGTCTGGTTGGCCTGACCTGCCTGCTGGTTCTGCAGCAACATCTCCTGGATGCGGATCTGCTGCAGGATGGCCGGCAGCTCGTAGTGGTGGAAGAAGTAGATCATGGAGTGCTGGAGGGAGAGAGAGAGGGGGGGAGAGAGGGAGAGAGAGAGAGGGGGAGGCAGAGAAAGCGACAGGGAGGGAGAGAAAGAGGGAGAGGGGGAGGGAGAGAGAGGGGGAGGGAGAGAGGGGGGGAGGGAGAGAGGGGGAGAGGGGGAGGGAGAGGGGGAGAGGGGAAAAAAAAAGAAAGAAAGAAAGAAAGAAAGAAAGAGAGAGGGGGGCAGAGAGGGAGGGAGAGAGAGAGAGAGAGAGAGAGAGAGGGGGAGAGAGAGAGGGAGAGAGAGAGGGAGAAAGAGAGGGGGAGAGAGAGGGGGAGAGAGAGGGGGGGAGAGAGAGGGGGAGAGAGAGAGGGGGAGGCAGAGAAAGCGACAGGGAGGGAGAGAAAGAGGGAGAGGGGGAGGGAGAGAGAGGGGGAGGGAGAGAGGGGGGGAGGGAGAGAGGGGGGGAGGGAGAGAGGGGGAGAGGGGGAGGGAGAGGGGGAGAGGGGAAAAAAAAAGAAAGAAAGAAAGAAAGAAAGAGAGAGGGGGGCAGAGAGGGAGGGAGAGAGAGAGAGAGAGAGGGGGAGAGAGAGAGGGGGAGAGAGAGGGAGAGAGAGAGGGAGAAAGAGAGGGGGAGAGAGAGAAAGCGACAGGGAGGGAGAGAAAGAGGGAGAGGGGGAGAGAGAGAGGGGGAGAGAGAGGGGGAGAGAGGGGGAGAGAGAGGGGGAGGGAGAGGGAGAGAGAGAGGGGGAGAGAGGGGGAGGGAGAGAGGGGGAGAGGGGGAGAGGGGGAGAGAGAGAGAGAGAGGGGGGGAGAGGGAGGGAGGGAGAGAGGGAGAGAGAGGCAGTCAAGGCCAAACTGTACTGTTACAACCATATAATAAGGAGCGCATAGCTTAACCAAACTGTGTTTCTCCAACTCAGTGTGTAGATCTACACACATAAAAGGCACATAGGACCACAACAGACAGGCATCATGCACACCAGAACACATCTAGGCCTATAGGCATCATGCACACCAGAACACATCTAGGCCTATAGGCATCATGCACACCAGAACACATCTAGGCCTATAGGCATCATGCACACCAGAACACATCTAGGCCTAATGTATGGGAAACACTGTAGGGTGGTCAAACAAGCTGGTCAAGCAGCAAAAAAGCCCTAAGCTGGTCAGGCTGTTTTTTTTTCCAGCTGGGTATAGACAAACTAAGATTTGAAAAGGACGGCACGTTGCTAAAGGACGGCACGTTGCTAAAGGCTGCGGAAGACTCACCTGGACGAAGAGCCAGGAGGTGACCAGCGCCAGGCTGCTGTACTGGCCGTTGAAGCGGTAGTGGTAGGCGTAGAACGCAAAGTGGTACAGGTAGAAGAACCTACGACCAGGAGGACAAGAACACTAAGTGATACAGGTAGAAGTGTGTGTACCTGAGCCAGTGGCGTTTGCTGGTGTTGGGGTGTGTGTGTGTGTGTGTGTACCTGAGCCAGTGGCGTTTGCTGGTGTTGGGGGGGGTGTGTACCTGAGCCAGTGGCGTTTGCTGGTGTTGGTGGGTGTGTGTGTGTGTGTGTACCTGAGCCAGTGGCGTTTGCTGGTGTTGGTGTGTGTGTGTACCTGAGCCAGTGGCGTTTGCTGGTGTTGGTGTGGCAGCAGATGGCATCATACTGGTCAGCCAGCCAGACGATGAGGATGATGTAGAACGCCGTGGTGGTGTCGTTAAAGAACTCCGACATGATGGCCTCCATACCTGGGGAACACACACCAGACCCCGTACTGCGTTTAGAACATCACGATATCTCTGCGCACACACACACACACACACACACACACACACACCTTGATATGTGCACAGAGCAGCGACCACCTCAGCTGTCCAGAGAGCGTTCTTTTGAAAGTTATATTGTTGGTGTGTTTTTAGTCTTCGGAGCACTGCGCACACGGGCACCAGGGCTTAAAATGGAAGCGCTTCACATAGGGGGGATTAATACAGTTTTGGGGTTTTGTGATGACAACACTTACCATAGTCCTCACTTACATGATTTCACTTTTCATTTTCTAATAGGAGTAAGTGTTTGTGACAACACGTCAATAATAATATTTATATTATTATTTGATTGGTAATATTTGATCGCGGTTTTGCTATAAAGCATCTTTCACGTAATGAATGCGCACTCTACTACTATGCGCTCCGTGTCTGTAGCAGTCTGTTCACGTCTGCAATTAGAACGTTCCTCAAATGGAGAACACATCCATGTTCTCTCGTGTTAGGCTGTCATGCTTCTGTGTTTGCAAAATTCCTGACAGTTCCTGATCAGTAAACATTTGTTCTCCTTTCCTGTCGCAGTGGATGTAGAAGGGTCGGACGGGTGCGGGTAAGCTTGATCGGAAAATATTGCGGGTGCGGGCGGGGCGGGTCAAAAATTGACAAAGCACTTCTTCTCACAGAGTTCTCACTTAGTTATTAATAATGTAGGCTACAGAACATTAAGTGCAACAAACCTCTGCAATCTCTCTTAACTGCATAAAACAGGTTAAGATGTGATTAGTCTACAAGACCCTCTTCTCTTCCCCTCTCCCTCTCACACAGGAGCCTGACAGAGGGTGCGCTGCAACCTGCATTCCCGCAACAAGCGCATCAAGTGAGCGCTTTCAGCTCTGCTGGTCAGGTGCTGGAGGCGCATCAAGTGAGCGCTTTCAGCTCAGCTGGTCAGGTGCTGGAGGCGCATCAAGTGAGCGCTTTCAGCTCAGCTGGTCAGGTGCTGGAGGCGCATCAAGTGAGCGCTTTCAGCTCAGCTGGTCAGGTGCTGGAGGCGCATCAAGTGAGCGCTTTCAGCTCAGCTGGTCAGGTGCTGGAGGCGCATCAAGTGAGCGCTTTCAGCTCAGCTGGTCAGGTGCTGGAGGCGCGTTGAAATAGATTAAATCCTGGAACGGTGGATTCCATTCTCTTTTTACACAGTGCAGCCAAACAGCTAACCTAATCAAACAGGATCGTCTATACAGATGCATTTTTGTTAAGTTCGTGGATGCATGTTGTAGGCCTAATGATAATTTAAACTTTCATTAGACAGATGCAGTTTTGTTAAGTTTGTGGATGCATGCTATAACAGACATGTGGACTCGAGTCACATGACTTGGACTCGAGTCAGACTCGAGTCATGATTTTAATGACTTCAGACTTGACTTGATAAAATTCGGCATGACTTGCGACTCGACTTGGACTTGAATACTATTCACTTGAGACTTGACTCGGACTTTGCCTCTTTGACTTGTGATGACTTGACATGTCTCGAATCAAAAACTAAATTTCCTGATCGTGGACCAGTCACCCCACAGACGAAAAAAAAAATAGCGGAGACAAGCGGCCAGAGCACAGTACAGTACTGCCGCTACCCCCACACGCGTTACGCACTGTAGGGCACCAAGAGACAGAGGAAGGACCAACATTTAGCCAATCACTAGTAGCTTTACTGCAAACTGATTTGCACTCTTGTTAGAGAACGTTTAATGTCAAAAAGCACCAACAGCATGTTACATAAAGTTGATACTTTTCGAGTCCTCTCCATTAAGATCCAACTTGAACTTATGCTAGCCTACTGCATTTAATTGAGAACGCATCCAAGCACGCAGGAGAGGGAGAGAAAACGAGTAGGTTCCAGCTGGCTTGTCATTGTTGATGATGATTGATATCTTCTTTTAAATATAAGAAACATATAAAAGGAAATCGTGAAGGCAACAAATACGAGATTAGAGGAGATTGTGAATTATCCGGTTCTCACTAGCCTACTGTACTGTTATAAACTATGAGATCCAGGTCACTATGACATAGCTGCACTCACTGTGATTTGGAAAGTGGACAAGAATATTATGAAGAGTTGTCTTTGCCTTGTGTAATGGAACTGGTCTTAATAGTCTTGAAGTATTCAATAATTTATTTACATGAAGCACATGATATGCCGATTGAAATACATTTCACTCAGCTACTGTAGCTAGGTGGCTACTGGCTACCAGGCTCATAATTCACTTTTAATTGCAAACAGAAAATGTCAAGCAAGCATCATGTCATACATGCTTCTCTTTCCAAGGGAATGAAAGCTGTTTGTGCCAACTTAATATCATGCTTATCGTTGTTAATATTGTGCTATACATGTGGCACAAACAATGTTTGAGTTTGTGGACTAGCCATAGGCTATATTTGAACGGAGCTGGTAAAAAAAGGATCATTATGAGAACGTGTGACACAATGGGCTTAAAGTGACAGTGCACCATTTACAAATGAGATAAACAGCATCAAATGTGTAGTATTTCTTAAGAAATGAATACTTTAAAACAAAATTACTGTCATTATTATCTTTTAAATAATATAAAAGTGTTGACCTTGGCTTCCCTTATGAGTCGCCACTGCCAGACAGCCTAATAAATTGTTTGCAGGCAAATCTGTGGCCTAGCGCAGTGAACTGCCATCAGTCAAATTATTACTCATCCTTACAGTGGGCTCCGCAATTTGGAAAAACAATATATATTTGCAGCTGTGCTGAGTGTTATGTAGCTATCCGTTTACAGATTACACAGGTATGCGCATGCATATGTCGTAAAAGATTACAAGACAGAAACATTGAACATATTTTAATCTGTATTTATAAACAAAAAATACTGTGGATTAGATGGAAGTGCTAAAATTATGATCGATAGTCTAATAATGGCATTATTAAGTGAAGAGTACCTGATGACTTGTTCAGGACTTGAAAAAGATTGGGACTTGGACTTGGACTCGACTTGGCTTTGATGTGACTTGGACTTGGACTCGACTTGCCCTTCTCTGTATTTACTTGGGACTTGACTTGGACTTGACTGCTAAGACTTGGGACTTACTTGTGACTTGCCAAACAGTGACTTGGTCGCACCTCTGTGCTATAATTATAATTTTCAACTTTCTTTCATGAGACAGATTTCTGGTTCAGTTCATAAAAATATAAAGTTTAGGCAACAGACAGATATCAAGGGTTTAAACCGATTGAACACCTCTGTGTCAATGTGTGCGTGTTTGCGCGCCTTACCCACGAGCGCCCGGATGTGTGTGTATGTGTGTGTGTGTGTGTGTGTGTGTATCTGCACATTTTCCAAGTCCAAATTTAAAGACTTTTAAGACCCTTTCAAGACTTTTAAATGGAAAAATGAAGACTATACCACGGCAAAAGGATACATACGGCAACTTAAAACTGTTTTATGCAATAGTTTTTTTTCTACTAATTTTAACCCCCACCCCATTTTGGATGTCTACAGAAGTTACCAAATATATTTTGGCGAAAGAAAAATAATTGTGTGTGAATTACCTTCACAGCTATATATGCCCAATTTTAGGGTCTGGGCTGCTTGCTTTTGAAGCTGGCTGTACATATCTGGTTGTGCTTACTGGCTGAGGCTGACTGTTCTTCACTTGTGTCTGTATAGCCTAGGCTACTTGCCAAAGACATGTGCACTGGAT
>NC_055968.1:36736332-36758832 GCF_018492685.1 Alosa sapidissima | reverse complement strand
GGATTGAAGACTGAACACAGAGAAAGTTTAGGATTCTCACTGACGCAAACTGTAGACTGGGCTTTAGCTGCACGGAGCTGTTTTCCGAAGGTAAGGAAGGTACCTTACATTGCTGAAGTTGCAGTGAATCACAATCATCTACACTGAAGTTACAAAAACACCACTTTGTAAGCTATTGTCTCTTTGATCCGGATCAATAAGTAAAGCACCCACTTCCTTCATTTAGCAAATTCCCGATTGATGCACGTTAGTGATATGCTGTTAGCCTACAAACTCGGGTGCTGCGCGTCGGGAGTTCTTTGCCTCCGCATCGTCCATTAATTCTGAATAACGGGACACCTCGGCGGATGTTATCCCTTAGGCCTACATAGTAGACAAGTCCTAAATTATGTGATGGCGAACGTTTTGAAACGGACTGTCGGAAGACTACACGCACCCAGGGCCAGCCGTAATTTAATCCGACCTGAAGTAAATCGCGACCTGAGCTGGCTATTAACGTGACTTTTAGGCTCACAAAAGTGTATCTTAAAGCCTACATATGGACACAAATTGCATGCTAAAATAGCCTAAGAACTATTTTAAAACTGTTTTGTTAAACTATTCAACCGTAACATTTGCCATCATGCATGCACCTCTTCCTCTCCCTCTCGTGCACTCACACACACGATGGCAAAGCATCCTCTTTGTGACAGGTCCCTTAACAAGCACATAGCCCATTGTGTAGGCCTACTCTAACATCATACACAGGATTTACACTTGTGATGCAAGTTGATAGACAATTGTGTATCAAAAGAAGAAAGAAAAGTTTGCATAATTAAATGCTTTTAAATAAATTTTTGCAGCACATCATCTTTAGGCTACTATCTACCCCCGTTTTTGACAACTGACATATCGGTTTTACATATCGGTTATCGGCCTCCTGTTTTGGTAATAATTGATATCGGTATCGGCCCTGAAAAAAACATATCGGTCGATTCCCTAACGCTCACTCATCAGTACTGACACTAACGGAGAACCAACACTCACGGGGAACCAATGCTCACTCCTGACACTAGTGGGGAACCAACGCTCACTCATCAGTACTGACACTAACGGGAGAACCAACGCTCACTCATCATTACTGACACTAAAGGAGAACCAACGCTCACTCATTAGTACTGACACTAACGGGAGAACCAACGCTCACTCATCAGTACTGACACTAACGGGGAACCAACGCTCACTCATCAGTACTGACACTAACAGGGAACCAACGCTCACTCATCAGTACTGACACTAACGGGGAACCAGCGCAACTTTATAGTGTTTTTATTGCACATATGCACATGCAACACTGGTCAGTTCTGGGTCACATGGGGCCAGTTGAGGCTGAAAGCTGGTGTGTGTGCGTGTGTGTGTGTGTGTGTGTGTGTGTGTGTGAGAGAGTGAGCTTAAGAGGTGTTTAGTAGTTAGTCAGACTCTTGAAACTGTAATACTCTCAAACAATCTAACTGGAATTACACACACAAACCAAAGAGATTAGGGGTCTGGGACAATGTGTGCGTATGGCCAAGCAGGCTTCTTATAAAGGGGTGTGTGTGTGTGCGTGTGGCCAAGCAGGGTTCTTATAAAGGGGTGCGTGTGTGCGTGTGTGTGTGTGCGTATGGCCAAGCAGGCTTCTTATAAAGGGGTGTGTGTGTGCGTGTGTGTATGGCCAAGCAGGCTTCTTATAAAGGGGTGCGTGTGTGTGTGCACGTGTGTGCGTGCGTATGGCCAAGCAGGCTTCTTATAAAGGGGTGTGTGTGTGTGTGTGCGTGTGTGCGTGCGTATGGCCAAGCAGGCTTCTTATAAAGGGGTGTGTGTGTGTGTGGGGGTGTGTGTGTGTGCGTGTGTGCGTGTGTGTGTGTGTGGGCGTATGGCCAAGCAGGCTTCTTATAAAGGGGTGTGTGTGTGCGTGTGGGCGATAGGCCAAGCAGGCTTCTTATAAAGGGGTGTGTGTGTGTGCGTGTGTGTTTAGCAGGGGTTACATGAGGAAACATGTGCATGTGTGCAATGAGGGCATGCAAGGACAGTGAGTGTGTGCATCTGTGCATGTGAGTGTGTGTGTGTGTGTATATATATGCGTGCATGTGTGTGTGTGTGTATGCGTGCATGTAAGTGTGTGTGTGTGTGTGTGTGCCTCCGTCGACTCCTTGTCACCACAAAGACACAACAACTTGGAATACACTACTGGAATACATGCGTCTGCAACAAACTCCCCAGGGCCTCAGCAGGCAGATGGAGACTCTGAACCAATATTCAACCCCATCTTCCTTGATTTCCCATCACCACCTACACCACCTCACGTCCCCACCCGATCAAACTCCCCAGGCCACCCAAACCCCCCTGATCTCCCATCACCACCTACACCCAATCACGTCCCCACCCGATCAAATTCCCCAGGCCACCCAAACCCCCCTGTATATCCATCCTCATCCCAACACTCCCCCACCCGCTCAAACTCCCCAGGATCCCCTGTATACCAATCACCATCCCCACCCCAGCACATGATGCTCCCTGCAAGAATGGAAGGACTGCTGCCAGTAGCCCTGCAACTTGTTAGTAGCCCAAGACCTTCAACTGTATACCCATCAACATCCCACCTTGTTGTAGACCAAGACCTTCAACTGTATACCCATCAGCATCCCACCTTGTTGGTAGACCAAGACCTTCAACTCTATACCCATCAACATCCCACCTTGTTGGTAGACCAAGACCTTCAACTGTGCGTTTTTTTAGTACCCCAAGACCCTTAGCACCAAAGGTGCGCATGGCACCTTCACAGCCTCCCTCTTTCCACTCAGAAGGATCTCTTAAGCAGCAACAACCTCTTAGTTCATATTGTCAGCTGGCATATAGCAGCTGCAGTGGACAATTATTTGATGATGATGATGACTGTATTGTATGATATTCTCAGGGTCCCTGCAATATAAATGGTACTGACAGTAGTTTTGAGAACATGCCGGGACCCAGTAAGCCCATGACATTCTCTATTCCTGTATTGACAAGAAATACAACACAAATGCATCGAGCTTATAGAGTAAACCAGTCTAATCTCCTACCTGTACCAATTCAACCTCAGATTTCCCCCATGGACCATTTTCCCCCCAACACTTACAGCAAAACTAGCACTCCTAAATATCAGCTCTCTTTCAAACAAATCATTCTTAATTAATGATCTAATTTGCACACACAACCTTGATTTTTTACTTTTAACTGAGACATGTTAGATCAAGCAAACAGTGCTGCTACTCTCATTGAATCAGCTCCCCCAAACTTCAGTTTCTTGAGTGCTACCAGAGCAAATAAAAGAGGTGGGGGGATAGCCACAATTTTCAAGATGTCTTTTCAGTGCAATCAGTCGTCATTCAGTAACTTTACTTCATTTGAATATCTGTGTGCATGCATTAAGTCTTCTCCTCAGATTTTATTACTGACAATTTACAGGCCTCCAAAACATTCAGCAAAAGTTTTTCTTGAAGAGCTAGGTGAACTGCTTTCAGTCGTTTGCATAGAGTTTGACTGTCTTATTATATCAGGGGATCTAAATGTGGATAATCCTGAAAACAATTACGCCAAGGAATTCATTGCACTAATCGATACTTTCTCCCTAACACAGCATGTACAGGGGCCAACACACTCTCTCGGCCATACCCTCGACCTTGTTATCACAAAGGGTCTCGATGTCTCTACAGCTGTTAAAGACCTGGCATTATCTGATCATTTCTGGGTATTCTTTGATGTGTCTATGTCCCCACACACTCAAAACACAGCTATGATGGTAAAAAGGAGAATCATAAATGATCAGACAAGTGCTCTCTTTGAGCAAGCACTTTCACTAAAGTCAAGTCAACTGTCAGACTCTGAAGACTTATTTGATCACTTTAATGCAAAAATGGCAAACATTATGGATGACATTGCTCCATTACAATTCAAGAAAGTTAAGGACAAACAGAAAGCACCATGGAGGCAAAATCCAGCAGTTAAACTTCTAAAAAGAGAGTGTAGGAAGACTGAAAGAAAATGGCGTAAATACAAACTTCAGATCCATTATGAAATCCATAAAGAGATGTTCCGCACATAACTCTGAAATATGCAAAGCAAGACAGTCCTTTTTGTCTAACATTATCAATAGAAGTTCAAATAACACTCGTATTTTATTTTCAACTGTTGATAAATTAACAAATCCCCCCTCACAATTAGCGCCTGAACTTCTCTCAACTAATAAATGCAATGAGTTTTCATCTTTATTTAAAGGTAAAATTGACAAAATCAGACTCAACGTATCTGCTCAATTACAAATTCAACAACCTGAACTTCCAGCAACAAACAGAGGGAAACTAAACTTAATGTCAGAGTTCAGCTTGATGGACTACGAAACACTTAAAAAAACGGTACAGAATCTCAGCTCTTCCACATGTGTCTTAGACACTCTGCCTACCAATTTCTTCAAAACTGTTTTTCACCTCATAGCGGCGGATGTCCTTCAAATTGTAAATGTATCACTGCTGTCTGGCACTTTTCCTAAGTCACTGAAAACAGCTGTTGTAAAGCCACTTCTCAAGAAGAATAACCTGGATGCCTCCATGCTAAACAATTACAGGCCCATATCCAATCTTCCTTTTATTGGCAAAATTATTGAAAAAGTAGTCTTTAATCAATTAACCACCTTCCTAACATCAAATGGGTATTTTGATTACTTTCAGTCTGGTTTTCGGGCAAATCACAGCACTGAAACAGCTCTCATTAAAGTTTCCAATGACATACGCCTCAACACAGATTCAAGTAAAACATCAGTCCTAGTGCTACTGGACCTTGATCACAATATTTTACTACACAGACTAGAACACTGGGTTGGATTTACAGGCATAGTTATCAGCTGGTTAAAATCATATCTACAAGAAAGGAGCTTCTTTGTTGCCATCGGAAACTGTACCTCAACACCAACGTCCTTGACCTGTGGTGTTCCCCAGGGGTCGATCTTAGGGCCACTATTATTCAACCTCTATATGCTCCCACTTGGACAAATCATCCAAAATAACTTGATTTCATATCATAGCTATGCAGATGACACACAAATTTACTTAGCTCTGTCACCAAACGACTATGGTGCTCTTGAATCTATGTGTCAGTGTATAGAACAAATCAACACCTGGATGTCTCAATTTTCTTCAGCTGAACAAAGAAAAAACTGAAGTAATTATATTTGATAAAAAGGAGGAAAGACTTAGGGTTGCCACTCTCCTTGACACAAAAGGGTTGAAGGCAAAGGATACAGTTAAAAATCTTGGTGTATTAATTGACAGTGATTAAATTTCAACAGCCACATGAAAGCGACAACTAAATCAGCTTTTTACGTATATGCGTGCATGTGCTTTTGTGTGCATGTGAGTGTGTGTGTATATATGCGTGCATGTGAGTGTGTGTGTGTATGTATATATGCGTGCATGTGCTTTTGTGTGCATGTGAGTGTGTGTGTATATATGCGTGCATGTGAGTGTGTGTGTGTATGTATATATGCGTGCATGTGCTTTTGTGTGCATGTGAGTGTGTGTGTATATATGCGTGCATGTGAGTGTGTGTGTGTATGTATATATGCGTGCATGTGCTTTTGTGTGCATGTGAGTGTGTGTGTATATATGCGTGCATGTGAGTGTGTGTGTGTATGCGTGCATGTGTGTGTGTGTGTGTGTGTGTGTATGCGTGCATGTGTGTATGCGTGCATGTGTGTGTGTGAGTGTGTGTGTGTGTGCATGTGTGTGTGTGTGCATGTGTGTGTGTGAGTGTGTGTGCATGTGTGTGTGTGAGTGTGTGTGTATGCATGCATGTGTGTGTGTGAGTGTGTGTTCCTACCTAGAGTGACCACCATGACGGGGATGTTGAGGCGCTGGCGGGTGGACTGGGAGAGCCGCAGGAAACCGTACTCCAGAGAATACTCCACTATGTACTCCTCCTGTGGCCACACTGCAAACACACACACACACACACACACACACACACATGGATGCTCAGGAAGAAGAACCACAAACAAACACAAACACACACACACGGATGCTCAGGAAGGAGAACCACAAACACACACACACACACATGGATGCTCAGGAAGGAGAACCACACACACACACGGATGCTCAGGAAGGAGAACCACAAACACACACATACACACACACATACACAGCATGAACAGAAGTCCTACACATGAACAGAAGTCCGATATGGCAGCAGCCCAGTTTATCATAACAGCTACGAGTGTCCAGCTGCCTCGGAACACTGAGTGCTCTCTGAACATTGTAATTGAAAACAAATTCGCCTAATCAACCATAATTCTTGAATTTCCCCTAGGGATCAATAAAGTATATCTATCTATCATAAAATCATCATAATAATTGCCAGGTCCTCCATAAGGTAATGCCACCCCGGTCATTGAACACAGGGGCAGTTTCCTGTGTGACATACAGCTATCTACAGAGCCATAATCTACTGAGAAACCCAGAGGGCAACAACCTCAAGGCACAGATGGCTATGTTACCTCACACTGAACTCTAACAGTCTGCACCATAAACCCACGCAGAAACACAACACACACTGCTGTTGAGCAGTAACTCCTTCGGTTCCTACTCCTGCTATGCAGGCAGATGGGTTTCAGTAGAAGTCTCAGTAGAACCCTGCTGCCTGCTAGCGTGCCTGTTGCTAGCGCTGCTCCCTCTGCTGCTAGCGCTGCTCTCTCTGTTGCTAGCGCTGCTCCCTCTGCTGCTAGCGCTGCTCCCTCTGCTGCTAGCGCTGCTCCCTCTGCTGTTAACATGCCTGCTGCTAACGCTGCTCTCTCTGTTGCTAGCGCTGCTCTCTCTGCTGCTAGCGCTGCTCTCTCTGATGCTAGCACTGCTCCCTCTACTGCTAGCGCTGCTCTCTCTGCTGCTAGCGCTACTTCCTCTGTTGTTAACGTGCTTGTTGCTAACGCTGCTCTCTCTGTTGCTATCGCTGCTCTCTCTGCTGCTAACCTAGCTGCTGCTAGTGCTGCTCTCTCTGTTACTAGCGCTGCTCTCTCTGTTGCTAGCGCTGCTCCCTCTGCTGCTAACGTGGCTGCTGCTAGTGCTGCTCTCTCTGTTACTAGCGCTGCCCTCCCTGTTGCTAGCGATGCTCCCTCTGCTGCTAATGTGGTTGCTGCTAGTGCTGCTCTCTCTGTTACTAGCGCTGCTCTCCCTGTTGCTAGCGATGCTCCCTCTGCTGGTAGCACTCCTGCTGCTAGCGCTGCTCTCCCTGTTGCTAGCGATGCTCCCTCTGCTGGTAGCACACCTGCTGCTAGCACTGCTCTCCCTGTTGCTAGCGATGCTCCCTCTCCTGGTAGCACACCTGCTGCTAGCGCTGCTCTCCCTGTTGCTAGCGCTGCTCTCTCTGCTGCAGCGTGCGGTTTACCCCTCCAAAGCCTGCTGGAATGCACTGCAGCTTGTCTGAGAGCCTCCTCCTCACACATACACACAAAGCTAGCATTGTTTCCTCAATGATGCACACAAACTGGTACGCAAGCGCACACACACACGCCTGAGTCCCCCACCCCCCTCCCGCCCCCCACACATACACACACACACTCTAGAGCATGTCCCTCTGGAGTGGCCCTTCCAGAGAGCGGAGGTGACTACATCCAGAATCATTTGCATTGAAGGCATGTGACGTCACGGCCACACACACACACACTCTAGAGCACATCACTGTATAAGGCATGTGACGTCACGGTCCCATCCATCAGATAACACATCTAAAATGAAGGCACATCTGTGCAGCACGATAGTCCTGTGTCCACAGCATTATCAGTAACCAAAGCAGTGTTATGTGTATGCAAATCATTGACAACTGGGCAGTGAAACAAGTCGGATGAAGAGTACAGAAGAAAGTAGTGATGGTGATGAGATCTATACAGTGATTAACATGACCAGACAGACTATAGATCCTGCAGTCTAGACTCTAAACTACAGGACATGGGGTCTCTAAACTACAGGACATCAGGTCTCTAAACTACAGGACATCGGGTCTCTAAACTACAGGACATCAGGTCTCTAAACTACAGGACATCAGGTCTCTAAACTACAGGACATCAGGTCTCTAAACTACAGGACATCAGGTCTCTACTCTCTCTCAGGTCTACAGGAAGAGGAAGGGGAGGAACACACTGCCAGCAGTGTTGCGCGGGTTTGGTCACAAGCGGCCCGCGGTCGCCCGATATTTTAATCAACCCGACCGCAACTCGGACCGCGAATATTAATTAGGACAAAATTATACCCGACCCGCGATCCGACCCGCTTATTTACAAAATGTGTGCTTTTGGTTATAGCCGGCATACAGTGTGACAGTAGGCCATTTCTGTAAAACAAATTAATTTATTTGCGAAACTTTATGCAGTAGAACTACACGCAGTAGGCATGCAGGACATATGTTTGCGCAGGACAGAGAATGAGAATAAGAGCGCAAGCACGCACGCAACCACCAAGGATTAGAACACTAGGATAAGATTTGAAGGCCATGGACATACATCTTTCTTTCGAAAACAGAAATGGTGAGGCAAGGTAGGCAAGAGATACATTGCTGGTCAAAACGTTAGCGTAAGATCTGGTTTATAATGCTGAATGAAGCACAAAGCTTTACTAAAGCACATCCACTGTTTAAAGTCACAAACACAACGAACTAAGGTAACTTTTATGCATGCGCGAACCTATACCGGTAGATATGGCTGTGTAGTCTGTGCCATAACATTTATTCCTGTAGGCTGCCCGTTTTGGCTGTCATACTTAAATGGCTTCAAGAAGTAGGCCTACATAGACCATATACCATAGTACAAGAAACTTGTACTACTGTCATCTTCTTTAAGAACTTTTCCCAATATTTCCCATAGCCTATATCGCTTTTCCTGAAGGGGTGTCTTTATTATTTTAACTCGCGTCTTCAGCTTCTTTACTGTTGACTTTACTGTATTGATGCTTTACTGTATTGATGCTAGCTAGCCTTCTTGTGATATTTTAAGTAGGCCTATTTGTAGAAAATAAAATATTTAATTCATTTTAACTGACCCGCCCGCAAATGACCCGAATATCATTAAAATATTTTGTTTACGACTCATAACCGCGGGTGACCGCGGTCATCCGCGGGCGACCGCTTAATTTCGGGCAGACCGCGCAACACTGACTGCCAGTAGTGCTGAGAGGTGCAAATATGTAACTGAATATAAATCGCATTTACATAGCAAACAAATACAGGTAGAGTAGTAATTAACAGGCCCAAATACATGTAGAGTAGTAATTAACAGGCCCAAGTGCAGGTAGAGTAGTAATTAACAGGCCCAAATACAGGCCCAAATACAGGGAGAGTAGTAATTAACAGGCCCAAATACAGGTAGAGTAGTAATTAACAGGCCCAAATACAGGTAGAGTAGTAATTAACAGGCCCAAATACAGGGAGAGTAGTAATTAACAGGCCCAAATACAGGCCCAAATACAGGGAGAGTAGTAATTAACAGGCCCAAATACAGGGAGAGTAGTAATTAACAGGCCCAAATACAGGGAGAGTAGTAATTAACAGGCCCAAATACAGGCCCAAATACAGGGAGAGTAGTAATTAACAGGCCCAAATACAGGGAGAGTAGTAATTAACAGGCCCAAATACAGGGAGAGTAGTAATTAACAGGCCCAAATACAGGCCCAAATACAGGGAGAGTAGTAATTAACAGGCCCAAATACAGGGAGAGTAGTAATTAACAGGCCCAAATACAGGCCCAAATACAGGGAGAGTAGTAATTAACAGGCCCAAATACAGGGAGAGTAGTAATTAACAGGCCCAAATACAGGCCCAAATACAGGCAGAGTAGTAATTAACAGGCCCAAATACAGGCCCAAATACAGGCAGAGTAGTAATTAACAGGCCCAAATACAGGCCCAAATACAGGCAGAGTAGTAATTAACAGGCCCAAATACAGGTAGAGTAGTAATTAACAGGCCCAAATACAGGGAGAGTAGTAATTAACAGGCCCAAATACAGGCCCAAATACAGGGAGAGTAGTAATTAACAGGCCCAAATACAGGGAGAGTAGTAATTAACAGGCCCAAATACAGGCCCAAATACAGGGAGAGTAGTAATTAACAGGCCCAAATACAGGGAGAGTAGTAATTAACAGGCCCAAATACAGGGAGAGTAGTAATTAACAGGCCCAAATACAGGGAGAGTAGTAATTAACAGGCCCAAAGGAGGAGGTGGAGGAGGAGTCATAGGGAGGGAAAGTAATCTCATCGCCATCTAGTGGTTGCGTTCCTAGAGTTTAGCAGAGTGGATGGGATTTTTTTTTAGAAACAATATATTTCGGTGCACATTGGGATCTTAATTTAATGCCTTCTATATGCTAGGCACTGAGGTCACCTCTATTGCTTCTAGTGGTCATACCTTATTTTTAGGATCAGTTGAATTGTTTTGAATTTTTGTCGTAACATGGTGATAACGAACTACAGTTGCATGTGACGTCACAGGTTTGGGCGCTTAATCTCTAACTGATCAATACGGCAATTTGCTTAACTGTCTTAACATATTTTTGTAATAACGGAACAAGATGTAAACCGCGTGGTGTTTACCTTTATGTCTGGATAACTGGTGTTGTGCTTCTACTCAGATGAAGAGCTGGCAGTAAGTGTCAATGCTAACCAGGCTAATAAACAAACAATGCTACCGTGAGTAACATCGAAGGGTAAAGTCATGTGACTTCTTTTGTAGTCCGTTTATGAAACAAAAGGAGCAATTTCGCTTTTTTTAAATAAGGCAAAATAGGGCCTGACATTTTCACAGTTATAAGATTATTACTGTATAGACACTGAAAAATATTTTTGGTTGATAACTTCGCTGATTTGGCTTCACAATATTTTTTTAAAAATAGGTCTACGGGACTTAACATTGGAGCTGCTCTTTGATAAAAACGCAACCACTTGGGGCGCTGGTTTTCACTTTCCCTCCCTATAAGGAGGAGGAGGTGGAGGAGGAGTCATAAGGAGGAGGAGGAGGTGGTGGAAGAGGAGGAATCATAAGGAGGAGGTGGGGAGGTGGAGGAGGAGCAGGAGGAAGAGTCATAAGGCGGAGGAGTGCTGGCTGAGTGTGCTACTGAGGCAGTGGAGTCATAAGGAGAAGGAGGAGGTGGAGGAGGAGTCGTAAGGAGGAGCAGGTGGAAGAGGAGGTGGTGATGGCTGGTTGTGCTGATTGTAGCTTTACCTGCGCGTGTTAGCATCTCTAGCTCGGAGACAGAGTCCTGCAGGGGCTGCATACCTTTAGTGGCCGCCTGACTGAAGGACAGCTCCACCGAGTCGTTCAGGCCCAGAGCGGACCCTCCGGCCTGCACCGACGGCTTCAGACGAGGCTCCATGTCCAGTTCAAACTACAGCAGGAGAGGAAGAGAGGAAGAAAGGATGAGGGGAAGAGGGGATGCAGAGAGGGGGGGAAAGGAAAGAAAGAGTTGGGGAAAGACAGGAGGAAAGAATGAGAGGGGAAGAAAAAAGGGCAGGAAAGAAGAGAACAGAAGAGAAAAGGGAGGAGGGGTGTAGTAGAGAGAAGAGAGGGAGAGAAGAGAGGGAGAGTAGAGAGGGAGAAAAGAGAGGGAGAGAAGAGAGGGAGAGAAGAGAGGGAGAGAAGAGAGGGAGAGAAGAGAGGGAGAGTAGAGAGGGAGAAAAGAGAGGTTGGAGAGTTAGTGCACAATGGTCACATGTCAGATGGCAAAACGTGCATTTCAGACCTTCATATTATCATATTGGCAGGCGTGATTATCCAAAATCCACATTATTTTCTCCCTCTCTCCATCTCCCCCCCCCCTCTCTCTCTCCATCTCTCCCCCCTCTCTCTCTCTCCATCTCAATCTACCCCCCCTTGCCACTTAATCTACTAAACCCCTCTTCTACTGCACTTTTTACCCCCCCACTTTGCACAAATAGGCTGACACCAGACATAATTTCACTGCATTTCTTACTTCCAGTAACTATATGCATGTGACAATAAACTTCCTTGTATCCTTGTATCTCTCCACCTCTCTCTCCATCTCACCCCCTCCCTCTCTCTCTCCCTCTCTCTCTCCCCCTCTCTCTCCATCTCTCCCCCCCTCCATCTCTCTCCTCTCTCCACCTCTCCCCCTCTCTCTCCATCTCTCCCCCTCTCTCTCCATCTCTCTCTCCATCTATCCCTCTCCCCATATCCACCAGCTTCCTCACCTGCACAGAGCTGTTGTCAAACATGTCCATGGTCATCTCCTCCTCCTCGTCCTCCTCGGGCGAGAGGTGCTGTACAGCGCCGAGTCCCGCTGCGTCCCCATGGTCCTGCAGCGGCCCGCCGGGCTCGTCGCCCTCGGGCTCCTTGACGAGGCCCTGGAAGCCCTCGGTCTCGTAGAACTGCAGGAAGATGGGCGCACGGCTGGAGTTGCGCTGGATCTCCACGCGCAGGATGCCGTCACGAGGCCACTTCTCCCGCACATGCTCCAGGCAGTTGATGGGCGAGCGCGAGAACGCGATGTGGATGTACGCCAGGATGAAGAGCACAAACAGGGCCTGAGGAGGAGGAAGAGGACGCTCATTTATGCACTTCACTGCTGTATTAATCACAACAGAAGGTGACAATAAGCGACATGTGTAAACAAAGACTATAGGCAACCATAAACAACAACAATGGTGCAGCTGAGGGGCACGTCTGGGCAGAAGGGCATGACGAGGAGACAGATTAATCAGTGGCTGCTCGTAATGTGCACAGATGATGACACACACACTGCATGGGCTGTTCAGATAATGACACACACATGGGCTGTTCAGGGGCATCGTTTTAGCTAGTAGTGTTCATGAGCACAGGAGATAATGATGACGATGATGATGAAGGTGATTATGTCCATCCTGGACAGGTGCCATCCCATCTGACCACAAGTCCTCACTGGCCTGCAGGCGTTTGAGGCAGGTGCGCTCTGAGGTCACACTGGCCTGCACGTGTTTGAGGCAGGTGCGCTCTGAGGTCACACTGGCCTGCTGCTGATGAGGTGTCGCTGCTGCCGCCCAGTGCACACTGCATGTCGCCATGGCGATGAGGTGCCGCTTCTGCAGCAGTGCACACTGCATGTTGCCATGGCGATGCAAGCTTGTCTTTCATTTCACATTCCTCATGACACTTGCCCTCAAGCAATGTGGCATAGCTAATAATGCCCTGTGCCATCAGGTGAGGTGGCATTGCTAATGCTCTGAGCACTGGGTGTGGTGACCGGTGATCCAGTGCTATGGTGCAAACATGTACCTTCCTCTGTCTTTGTGCAGGACAAAAACACCCTTTGCACACTCGCATCAGTAGAAAGGAGTGGCGACAAAGACACTGACCAGTGCAGGACAGGAACTGACCAGTGCGGGACACGCACTCTACCGGTAACACTCTTATTAGTCATGTCGGACACGGATCCCACGATAAACAAGACTTCCTGGAAGAGGTCACGCTTCCTATAGGAGGCTTCCTCACAGATCCACAGGGAGCACCTGCTCTGTCTGCATCGGGCTCTGCACATGACGAAGCAGTGGAGCAGTGGCTCTGCACATGACTGAGCAGTGGCTCCTATGCACCTGTGTGCAACACTGGGACTTACCCACGTGATGAATGACTTAATTACACAACCGCGTTTCAACACACAGACTGTAGGCTAAAGTATAGTTAGGAAAACACCCACTTTGCTTCCTTTGCGGCTTTCGGAGTAGGGCGCGTGTTGGAGGAGGGCAGAGTAAGTTGAAATTCGGTCGGTGAACTCGCCCTGAGTAGTATGTGAAGCCTAGATTGGGGAAGCCTCTCGCTGAGACCTCTAGGAAGGCGGGATTTGTGGCGGTCAACCCAACATGACGCGCTTTAGTAGTTCGATTTGAATCGCGACTGAGCATACAGTTATGCCATCTTAACTTCAAGCCACTTGCCAGTATACCTCTTCCAAGGCGCCACAGAAAAATCCGTTTAAGATGTGTGTCTACAGAGGGGACATGAGCGACACCAAGCATGCGCAGTATACTAGCAGCTAATTTAGCGCTTACCAAAACAGAGTCAGCTGTTCATGAACACGCAAACTGCACCCACCAAAAAGCATTTTAACAATTATGCTGTCAACTTTTAGCATAACCGCCATAGTTTGGCCCAACTTCAAAACAAAGCCATTTCCTACTTCCTGCATTTCCAGAAATAACAGGGCTTCTACAGAGTGAATAGTCGAATACTTTCCCTACCTGAAAAATAAAATAAAAACACTCATGAACCAGCACGCTAAATACATCATTTTAACACTGAATTAGAAAATGCCTTACCTTCAACAGGACGAAGAACTCGAAGATCCGACGAAATGATGGTGGGAACAGTCGTGCATAGGTCACTGCCATCTTAAAGAATAGGGCGTGAAAGAGCCGGTCTCGCACGTTGATCAGTGGGTTTTGGTTTATGTTAGGATTTCTGATCCTATTCGCCCCGCCATTGTTGTTTAGGGGAATGTTGTTGTTGTTGACATTAGCCTGATTCTCAGACATTGTGCTCTCGCAGAATGCTTTCGTGGAAAGTCTGCTTTAATCAGGTTAGGTTCCAAGAACTCGCGGCAAAGGGTGCTCCCACCAAACGAGCTAGCTATAAAGCTAGCGAATAGGGGTGTTAAAATTGCATTAATGTTCCCAGTGATTGTGGCTGGACTGTCACTGGTTCAACGGTTAACGGTTGAAATACACCTCTTCCTCACGACCTTTAGTGATTTTAAACTCAAGTTCTAACGTTGTCTCACGCACTCTGACCATTTCCTTATGATGACTGCCGTTAGCATAGTAACTTTGAAATGGCTCCTCCACCTCGATTACCTCGTTGTTAGTTCAGTGGGAAATTACACTAGTATATTGAATTTGCTGTTAGCATGGGTTGTTTACATGTCTAGCCAACTTAACCTACACACTCCCTGTTCTCTTTGCAAATCGATGTTTGATTCGTCAACAAGTTAAGCCGGTGACAAATGGGAGTCCTAGCATTCTGTAGGACAAATTCTCCTCTGTTGTTGAAAGGTAGTTCCCGTGAAATGTCGCAAGCAAGATTTCTGGGAACAATATTTTCCAATACTCACTGGCCGATCAACAGCATCAGAGCAGGCTAGCCTTGCTAACGGGTACGTGTGCTATAATGCGCACTTCAATGTGACATCAGCTTGCCTTTCTTTCACGACGTTTAATTTGAGCTTCACGGATAACTAAATCCATTCACACTGCATACGTAAGCCAACTCAGGGGAAAGCCCTCGCTTAGTATCAATAAATGTCGGCCCCTGACTCGCTGGAATTTTTTGAAAAAATAGATACCTAGAGTCTAGCTAAAGCTCGCTTCGTTATGCCATATCTGACGTTCCCATCCGACATATGCTAGCTAGAATAGCTAACTCTACAGAACCCGTATGTGCAAGTTGCAATGTTGTTCCAATCGCAAACTTCTTTCCTTGTAGGTTCAGTCGGTTACACTTTACGGTGAGTCGATCGGTCGGTCACGAATTATGTCTAATATTTTACTGACTGTGATGCACAAATGTACAAATTATACGTATATGGAGTTCCCGGACCTGTTTACACAACCATTTTCTCAAGCTAAGTAGTTAGGAGCAAGCAAGACAACATCCTGCCGAAGTAAAGGTGACTACAAGAGGAGAAAAAAATGATAGCGTCATCTACAGGTGGATGACCACATAACGGTTGTTGTTCTTTTACTCCACGTCTGTAGGTGGCACTAGTAAGCACAATGCCAGGCAACATCGAAACATAACTCATAGGAAAGCAAAGAAGCCCGGGTGAAGAAGGGTGAAACAAATGAAGAGTTAGCTAGTGTTACATCGCAATATTAAAACTCTTACTCCTACCAAGTTGACTTACAGTTAACTTTCATGAACAGAAGATGGAAGTAGGATATGTCTGTGAGTGGGAGAAGAGACCCAGGAGCAACCATTGCCCTTCAATCCCGCTTGTGTGTGCATGGTCATGCAGAAACCTCATCGCGTTCACCACCGATCTTAAAAATGAAGAGGATGAAAAAGGTCATGTTCATAGCCAGTATTCACTTTATTATTGATTTGGCTGTTGCGTTGCCATTGTCTATGAATATATTCTATTATGGTGGTCCTCCTATGTCATGTGTCGACGTTAGCTAATGTTGCGTAGACTACAAGGCCACATTCGTCTGACGTCGGGGTGATTAAAATAGTGTTGGGATTAATCGTAATGCTGTCTTCACATTTCAGATCTTAGCCGTATGATTCATATTATTGATACGGAGCATCCATGGGACGTGTACTCGATCAACTCGGGCCACACAGAGGTGATCAGCTGCTTGGAATGGGACCAGTCAGGTGCGTTTCTGCATTCGCCTGAGTTAAAATGAACTATGGATGGAACCTGTCAGAAAAATCACATTTCATTCCAATTCAGCTGAACTTTAGTTCAGGTTCACAATATCATTATTTTTTAGATAACCTAATGATGCTTAAATTATGTATAGGCCTAAGGACAGCTTCTGGCTTCTTTGATAATTCTTCATGGCATGAAGCGAGTCAGATTATTCCCAGCTGTCCCTAGAATATAGAAAAGCCTTTTATCTCCAGACAAGAAAGTTTCAGAAGTTTGGCGTAGATTTTATTCAGTTGTCCTGTTCCTTAGTAACCAAGGTCCACCTAGTCTAGGTCATGGGCTATACCCATATGGACCTATGTAACGGTTCTGTGGTTGGATAAAGGTGTCCGCTAGATGAATGGATGTTATTTAACTGTTCTGTGATTGGATAAAGGGGTCTGCTAGATGATTGGATGTAAATTGTGTTGTCATGCGTTCCGCAGGGTCGCGGTTGTTGTCAGCGGACGGCGACGGTCAGATCAAGTGCTGGGCCATGACGGAGCATCTGGTGAACAGCTGGGAGAGCACGCACAGCAGCGCGGTGGACGGCGACCCCATCGTGGCCCTGTCCTGGCTACACAACGGCGTCAAACTGGCCCTGCATGTGGAGAAGGTCAGTGAACAGCAGCACTAATGATTCCCTAAGAGCACCACAGCTAACTGCAGTTCAGAACAACACCATCACTATGGGACAGTCATATCAACATCACTAATGATTAAGAGCACCACAGCTAACTGCAGTTCAGAACAACACCATCACTATGGGACAGTCATATCAACATCACTAATGATTAAGAGCAACACAGCTAACTGCAGTTCAGAACAACACCATCACTATGGGACAGTCAGATCAACATCACTATGAGCTAGGGCAGCTATGAGGAGCTCAGTGTAACTCTGGAGAGACTTTTCAACTGCATAGGTCCCTTTGTTCTCAGAAACAAGTCTAGTGTGGTTTGTAGCTCGTCTTCAAGAGATTGTTTCAGAAACAACAGCACGGAGCTCAATGAGCAGTTATCACATTTGGCTGTCTTCCCTTGTCTTGCTCAGTTATCACATTGGGCTGTCTTCCCTTGTCTTGCTCAGTTATCACATTTGGCTGTCTTCCCTTGTCTTGCTCAGTTATCACATTTGGCTGTCTTCCCTTGTCTTGCTCAGTTATCACATTGGGCTGTCTTCCCTTGTCTTGCTCAGTTATCACATTGGGCTGTCTTCCCTTGTCTTGCTCAGTTATCATATTTGGCTGTCTTCCCTTGTCTTGCTCAGTTATCACATTGGGCTGTCTTCCCTTGTCTTGCTCATCTCCCTGTTGCAGTCGGGCTCCACTAACTTTGGGGAGAAGTTCTCGCGGGTGAAGTTCTCGCCGTCGTTGACGCTGTTCGGGGGGAAGCCGATGGAGGGCTGGTTGGCCGTAACGGTCAGTGGCCTGGTGACCGTGTCTCTGCTCAAGCCCAACGGCGCGTTGCTAAGCGCCAGCGAGAGTCTGTGCCGCCTGCGGGGACGCGTGGCGCTCGCCGACATCGCTTTCACGGGCGGAGGCAACATCGTCGTCGCGGCGACGGATGGGAGCAGCTCGTCGCCAGTGCAGTTCTACAAGGTGTGTGTGAGCGTGGTGAACGAGAAGTGTCGCATCGACACTGAGCTGCTGCCCTCCCTCTTCATGCGCTGCACCACTGACCCCGCGCGCAGAGACAAGTACCCGGCCGTCACGCACCTCAAGTTCCTCACGCGCGAGAACTCCGAACAGGTGAGCAGACGCCACTACATCTGGTCTCATACAGACTCGGGGGGGGTCATCATGAGGGGGGGTCACTGTACCAGACTCAGGGGGGTCTCATGGGGGGTCACTGTACCGACCTGATGTTTCTAATGAATGAAGTAGTGAATGAGAAGATGTGTACTCTCTACTGCCTTACTGCCATCTACAAGCGTCTTACAGATGTGTTGATGTTGTAGATACAGATCTATTGATGTTGTATACAGATGTGTTGATGTTGTAGATACAGACGTGTTGATGTTGTAGATACAGATGTGTAGATACAGACGTATTGATGTTGTAGATACAGATGTGTTGATGTTGTAGATACAAGCGTCTTACAGATGTGTTGATGGTTGTTGCAGTGTATCAGTGTAAGTATCCGTTAATGATGGTGTAAGTATGTGTTGATGATGGTGTCTGTGTTGGTGTAATTGTAAGTGTTGTGTTTGTGTTTGTGTTTGTAGGTGCTGCTTTGTGCCTCTAGTCAGATGGGCAGCATAGTGGAGTGCTGGTCACTGCGGAAGGAAGGACTTCCTGTCAATAACATTTTCCACCAGCGCTCACCAGCCGGTAGGCCACTCCCACAGCACCACACTGGCCACTCCCACAGCACCACACTGGGCACTCCCACAGCACCACACTGGCCACTCCCACAGCACTCACCTGCCGGTAGGCCACTCCCACCGCATCACACAGGCCACTCCCACAGCACCAAACTGGCCACTCCCACAACAGCACACTGGCCACTCCCACTGCACCACACTGGACACTCCCACAGCATCACACAGGCCACTCCCACAGCATCACACAGGCCACTCCCACATCATCACACTGGTCACTCCCACTCTGGACACTCCCACAGAATCAGACTGGACGCTGTTGCTTTAGCTCAGCCCATAGACTAGACACACACACACACAGCCAATATACACATAAATACACACACACACACAGCCAATATACACATAAATACACACACACACACAGCCAATATACACATAAATGCACACACACACAGCCAATATACACATAAATGCACACACACACACACACACACACACACAGCCAATATACACATAAATGCAAACACACACAGCCACAAACAGGCTGTAAAACAGACACAGCCCAGCAAAGCCAGAGCAGTTGACTTGCATTGACTTCCTTGTGTTGAGTGTTTGTGTTTGTAAACAGCGTGGTCCTCTCTCTCTTCCCTCAGTGGGCGAGAAGCAGCCCATGATCCTGAAGTGGCGAATCCTCTCTGCCACCAACGACCTTGACCGCGTGTCTGCTGTCGCTCTTCCGAAGCTGCCCATCTCCATCTCCAACACCGACCTCAAAGTGGCGTCCGACACCAAGTTCTGCCCTGGCCTGGGTGAGGACATCAGGCTCAGTATGGAGTGGTCAGAGAGAGAGAGAGAGAGCGAGGGAGAGAGAGAAGAGAGAGCAGTGTTTCCCACAGAATTGGATTCAATTTGTGGCGGTAGCTGACTTGGACAACGGGGGGGGGGGGGGGGGGGGGGGTATTATGTATAGGTCTAATTGAGTGCCTGTCACTTTAAGACATTCGTGATTAACACAGTTAAAAGGCTGCTGATGTGTGGATGCAATTCATAACGTTTTCTACATAGTTAAAATAAAGGTTCGTACTTCTCCTTGGGACAAGCACTTTGGAATTTTGGAAAACACTTTTCCATTTACATCGGGATTTTGCAAACATTCAGTGTCAGCGTCAATAAAATGAGCCCTTCAACGAAATTGACAAGCAGCCGTAAGTAGGCTAAGCATGCTAAATTCGACATCCAAACAGTATTCTAACGTTAGCTTTGACATACTGCTTGATTGCATAACTTAGTTTAGTCTCTTCAATGTAGCCTACTATGTTGTGATAAGACCTTAGCAGAGTTAACTTCAATGCAGTAGTTTTGAACAAATTTGGTCACGATGCTAAGCAGATTTAATAGCAATTTAGGCAGACGTCTTCTATGCAATGCTTCTATGTTGCAACAACAATCCTTCAGATCGTGAATATTTTGTTAAATGCACATGCAGAGGAGGGGCAGTGGGCTACGAGAGAGAGCGGGGCGGGGCAAGGAAAGGCTGCGTGCGTAAAAAGCGCAGCTCAATGGCAATGCAAGGAATTAAATTAAACATAGAATATTAATCTGTGGCGGCCAGTTTTGATTTCGTGGCGCCCCGCCACAGATTAGTCAATGTATGGGAAACACTGGAGAGAGAGAGAGGGAGAATGGGGACTGCTAACTGATGCTAATCTCTTGTTTGTTGCGTGTGTGTGTGTGTGTGCGCGTGCGCGTGCGTTTGCGTGTGCGTGTGCGTGTGCGTGTGTGTGTGCATGCACACTTTAGGCCTGGCTCTGGCATTCCACGACGGCAGTATTCAGGTTCTGCACCGGCTCTCTCTCCACACCATGGGCGTGTACTACGGTTCTTCCTCCGGTTCCTCCCAGCGCGTGGGCGAGGAACCCGCTATCAAGAGGCAGCGTGCCGGAGGCCCCACCATCCACTTCAAGGCCCTGCAGTTCTCCTGGACCTCGCTGGCCCTGGTCGGAGTGGACAACCATGGGAAGGTGAGTGCACCGTCGCAGGGTGGAGTTATTTCACTGTATTGTGTTAGGGTGGAGTATTAGGGTGGAGTTATTTCACTGTATTGTGTTAAGGTGGAGTTATTTCACTGTATTGTGTTAAGGTTGAGTATTAAGGTGGAGTTATGTCACTGTATTGTGTTAAGGTGGAGTATTAAGGTGGAGTTATGTCACTGTATTGTGTTAAGGTGGAGTTATGTCACTGTATTGTGTTATTCTTCTTCATAATACTGAATTCATGATGGGTTTAGTTGTTATTGTGAAAAGTCCCATCCCAGCTTTATCAGAGGATGTACTTAATGACAATAATAATGTCCTTTTTGTATGTTCTCTCCATCTTTCCCTCTCTTCTCTCCCTGTTCTCTCCATCTTTCTCTCTCTTCTCTCCCTGTTCTCTCCATCTTTCTCTCTCTTTTCTCCCTGCTCTATCCATCTTTCTCTCTCTTTTCTCCCTGCTCTATCCATCTTTTTCTCTCTTCTCTCCCTGTTCTCTCCATCTTTCTCTCTCTTCTGGCTGTGTCCATCAGCTGCACATGATCCGTGTGTCACCGTCCATGGGTCAGATGCTGGACATGAACACGCTGCTGCGCCACCTGCTGTTCCTGCTGGAGTACTGCATGGTGACGGGCTACGATTGGTGGGACGTGCTGCTCCACGTGCAGCCAGGGATGGTGCACAACCTGGTGGAGCGTCTGCACGAGGAGTACATGAGGCAGAACCAGGCCCTGCAGCAGGTACCCTTTAGAACGTGGAGAACTCAGAGTACATATCGCAGGTACCCTTTAGAACATGGAGAACACAGAGTACATGAGGCAGAACCAGGCCCTGCAGCAGGTACCCTTTAGAACGTGGAGAACTCAGAGTACATATCGCAGGTACCCTTTAGAACATGGAGAACACAGAGTACATGAGGCAGAACCAGGTCCTGCAGCAGGTACCCGCGGAACCTTTTAGAACCGCACACACTGTTTGGGTAGATCAGAGAGGTGTAAGTGAGTTTGCATTGGGTTCCTGTTAAAGACTACTGTACCGTTCTGCCTGTTCTGTCAGGTTCTGTTAAAGTTCTGTCAGGTTCTGTTAAAGTTCTGCATGTTCTGTCAGGTTCTGTTAAAGACTACTGTACTGTTCTGCATGTTCTGTCAGGTTCTGTCCACGCGGATCGTGGCGGTGAAGGCGTCGCTGTGTAAGTTGTCGTCGGCGACGGCGGCGCGTGCCTGTGACTTCCACGCCAAGCTCCTCCTCATCGCTATAAGCTCCACCCTCAAGTCGCTGCTGCGCCCGCACGTGCTCAGTACGCCCGACAAGAGTCCCGGTGACCGCCTGGCCGAGATCTGCACCAAAAACACAGACACTGGTGAGTCTGGCTTTACACACACACACACTTTGCTTTACCGAACATAGCCTTTTGTTGAAAACCTCTCGTAACACACACACACACACACACACACACACACACACACACACACTTGCAGGAAAAGGCCCTTCAGTTGCTCACTGACCACTGAGTGAAGGTGTGTCTCTGCAGGAGAGCTGAAGTAAAGCACTTCTCCTACAGTCTGTCTCTCTCCATGATGGTGTCTCATCTCGACGCTTTCAGAGTAGATAACAGCTCTGCTCCGCTCAGCCATCTAGTTAACCAGCACAGAGGCTCTCTCATCCCTCTCTTCTCTCTCATCTCTCTCTTCCCCCTCATCCCTCTCTCTTCTC
>NC_055968.1:36718832-36731332 GCF_018492685.1 Alosa sapidissima | reverse complement strand
GTGCTCTGAAATGTGTCCAACATCATACAGAAAAACGGCATTAATAGCATCAGTCCTAAAATAACTCTGACATTCATAAAAAAGAAGTTGAAGGGCTTATTTTTCATCTGGTCTTTTCTGACTCTTGTTCTTTCTTTTATCTTTAGCCTTTCATTTTCTCTCTCCCCCTCTCTCCCCCTCTTTCACTCTCCCTCTCGCTTACACTCTCACTCTCTCTCTCTCTCACCCTCTCTCTTTCTCTCTCTCTCTCTCTCCCTCTCTCCCCCTCTCTCACGCTCCCTCTCGCTTACACGCTCACTCTCTCTCTCTCTCCCTCTCCCTCTCGCTTACACTCTCACTCTCTCTCTCTCTCACCCTCTCTCTTTCTCTCTCTCTCTCTCTCCCTCTCTCCCCCTCTCTCACGCTCCCTCTCGCTTACACGCTCACTCTCTCTCTCTCTCCCTCTCTCCCCATCTCTCCCTCTTTCTCTCCCTCTCTCCCCATCTCTCCCTCTTTCTCTCTCTCCCTCTCTCTCCTTCTCTCTCTCTCTCTTCTTGTCCTCTATCAGAGGGCGTGCTCACTGCGTCATGTTGGCATCCCATTAGCGCTCATTTGAAATGTATTCTCTCTGACCCTAATAATAACTTGATCCATTTCCTTCAGAATGGGACCCAAATGGGCTAAAATGGGTCGAGTGGCCCAGCCAGCCAGCGCTGAATATTCATCACAAGCTGTTGCTGTGCCCCCAGTCCAGCCTGCCATATGCATATGCTGCTCTTCAGCTGAAGCTCCTTACTCTGTTCAGATTCTCTTTTGTGCAGTAACCCAGTCTGATAGCGCTAGCCTAGCTTAGCACAATTCACTGGTAACCCAGTCTGACAGCGCTAGCCTAGCTTAGCACAATTCACTGGTAACCCAGTCTGATAGCGCTATCCTTGCTTAGCACAATTCACTGGTAACCCAGTCTGATAGCGCTAGCCTAGCTTAGCACAATTCACTGGTAACACAGTCTGATAGCGCTAGCCTAGCTTAGCACAATTTACTGGTAACCCAGTCTGACAGCGCTAGCCTTGCTCAGCACAGTTGGTAACCAGTCTGATAGTGCTAGCCTAGCTTAGCACAATTCACTGGTAACACAGTCTGACAGCGCTAGCTTAGCTTAGCACAATTTACTGGTAACCCAGTCTGACAGCGCTAGCCTAGCTCCGCACAGTTCACTGGTAACACAGTCTGACAGCGCTAGCTTAGCTTAGCACAATTTACTGGTAACCCAGTCTGACAACGCTAGCTTAGCTTAGCACAATTTACTGGTAACCCAGTCTGACAGCGCTAGCCTAGCTCAGCACAGTTCACTGGTAACCCAGTCTGACAGCACTAGCCTAGCTTAGCACAATTCACTGGTAACCCAGTCTGACAACGTTAGCCTAGCTTAGCACAATTCACTGGTAACCCAGTCTGACAACGTTAGCCTAGCTTAGCACAATTCACTGGAAGGGAGTTAGACCAGTTAACCTGTAGCTAAAAGGGAGCTTATTTCCCAAAAAGTTGGTGTGTTCCTTTAAATTAATAATCCCCCCCCCCCCCCCGTCTATATGTGTGTGTGTGTGTGTGTGTGTGCTTAAGGTGTGGCTGTGTGACCATGCTGCGCTCCCCCAATAAGACCAACGCCATGAAGCAGTGGGAGCAGCGCTGGATAAAGAACTGCCTGTGTGGAGGCCTGTGGAGGAGGATACCCCCTGTGCTCTCCTGACCGTCACACCTCAACAAGGGGGGGGGGGGGGGACTATTACTCTCCTCACCGTCACACAGCACCCCTGGGGGGGCTATAAAACAGACCTGTTTCTCTGTCTTAAGTGGCAGTAGATTCATCACCAGGGGATAGAGAGAGACTGAGGATGTGAAATCCACACTTTGCTCTAACACCAGCATAACAGAATAACGATAGTTAGGTGTGTGTGTGTGTGTGTGTGTGTGTGTGTGTGTGTGTGTGTGTGTGTGTGTGCGCGCGCGTGTGTGTGTGTGTGTGCTTGCATGTATGTTGCCCACCTGGCCAGACTCTTGTCTTTGCAGTAAGCAAGCCTGTCATCTCCACTGAGCCACTATGACCCACACAGTCACCTGGAGCTCTCTACTGTCACCACCATCACAGTAAGTTACAGCCAGAGACCTCAGCAGCTGCTCCAGCATTGAGTCTGACCCATACGCGCTCCCTCAGGTCACTCAGCATTGAGTCTGACCCATACGCGCTCCAACAGGTCACTCAGCATTGAGTCTGACCCCCACAGGTCACTGTGTCACATCCTCAGCAGTACTAGGCAGCATTAGAGACTCACTGTCTTTAAAACATCCACAACACTGTGTTGTGCTCGTAGAAGTCCATGGGAAGACTTCTAGTAGAACATCTTTTCTTGTCATGTACTGTAAATATTATTAATTTTTTTATATGTATATCTTTCTGTGTCTTTTTGTACTGGATTTGTGAAACAGAAGCTTCAGAGACTTGACTAAATGGTCAAGTGTATTTTTTTGTGAGTCTGTTCAAATTGATTTGATTGTAGTGTCGACCTACAGCCACAGAGAGGCGCTGTATCTCATTTAAAAGTCCAGTCGTGATTGGCGGAGATTTCTCCCTCCATGTCTCGTTTGTGATGTAATAAAGCTGGATTTGTACGAAATTGAATCATTCGCTGTCTGCTCAGTGTGACATTTTAATGCTGCGTCCCTGTGCTATTCAGGTCTGTAAACGTACACACAACACACACACACACACACACACACACACCAGCTGTGAGTATCGCCAGAGGGGATCCCTAAGCTGTCGGGCTTCAGTGCGTCTCCTCAGAGTTAAAGCAGCCTTACACTCAGCATTCAATATGCCTACCACACACACACACACACACACGCACGCCTATGCCTACCTGATAATCACCCACCTGAGGATTCCTCTCTAATTGAAAGTATCATCATGGCATGGGCAGGGCAGGCTACTCAAACGGATCTTCCTCCACATAATCAGCTTGTGCTCTTGGACATGTGCAGCATCTAACCTTGGCCCAGGCCAGACTACAAACGAACCTGTTTAATCTGTCTAATCGCTAACTGCTTTCACACACCAGGGGTTTCCCCTCTTTTTTACCTGCCATACACACACACACACACCATATTATTTATTTGATTTCTAGCAGGGTTTAGCTGACTAAACCAATTATACATTTGAGGTATTAATAAGCAATAATGGAGCAATAACTGCACTGACTTCGATCAGGAGACCTGAAGAGCCCCTGTTCTACATCCTGCTGATATTGATCTGAGAATGTCCTGGGGGTTTAGCAGGATTGCAGCGTCTCCACTCCTCAGATCCGGTACCTGGACAGGCTCATGCTGCACTCAGGCCAACAGGACGTCTGCTCTTCTCAGGCCAACAGGACGCTGCAGGCCAACAGGACGTCTGCTGCTCTCCTCAGGCCAACAGGACGTCTGCTCTCCGCAGGCCAACAGGACGCTGCAGGCCAACAGGACGTCTGCTCTCCACAGGCCAACAGGACGTCTTCATTAAGAGACTCAGTGGGATGAGCAGCAGCTCTGGGTGGCCTCACACTGCCCCCCTAACACCTGTCTGGAGACACACGCGTGTGTGTGTGTGTGTGTGTGTTTGTGTTTGTGATGCTCCACACTAACGCCTGCAGGTGTCCCCAACCTACAGCAGTTCCTACCTAAAGAGGACAGGTACAGGAACACTACCCAGATAAAGAGGACAGGTACAGGAACACTACGAGGACAGGTACAGGAACACTACCCAGATAAAGAGCACAGGGACAGGAACACTACCCAGATAAAGAGCACAGGGACAGGAACACTACCCAGGTAAAGAGCACAGGGACAGGAACACTACCCAGATAAAGAGGACAGGTACAGGAACACTACCCAGATAAAGAGGACAGGTACAGGAACACTACGAGGACAGGGACAGGAACACTACGAGGACAGGGACAGGAACACTACGAGGACAGGTACAGGAACACTACCCAGGTAAAGAGGACAGGTACAGGAACACTACGAGGACAGGTACAGGAACACTACGAGGACAGGTACAGGAACACTACGAGGACAGGGACAGGAACACTACCCAGGTAAAGAGCACAGGTACAGGAACACTACCCAGATAAAGAGCACAGGGACAGGAACACTACCCAGGTAAAGAGGACAGGTACAGGAGTCAGGACCGCCTCGCTGTTCAGCCGTTGTTTTTCCATTGTTTACCTGCAGGACCTCCCCATGTGCAGCCTTTTTGCTGTATGATCACGATGCTAATTAGATTTACTAAAATGGCATAGCAGCTGCAGCAAATACTCTCTCCACACTGATACACTATTTGTCCATTCAGTGTGGGCTCACTCTGAATGGACAAATACCTCAACTGAACAAGCTAGTAGCGTAACCCGTAACCTCGTTCACTACTCATTTACATCTTGAGTTTTTCGGGGCCGCACTAGTACCTACCCCGAGGCACGGACTTCGTTCAGCCCCGTAGAGGTTCCCGGAATGTTGCATGACGGGGCGGTTTGTCTAATGGAAAACCTAACAAATGGCCCCAGCCCTGTACAACCAAGTTCCAGCTCCTGCAGTGGAAACGGCCCTCGTGAGCTTTCTTAAAGGTACCGTCAGTGATTCTGGATAACATCACGTTTGTTGACATTTGAACCAAACACCAATAAAACACCAGAGAGCAAACTCACTAGTCCCATCCTCAAAGTGCTGACTCCAAAACTGATGATTGGATTGGACAGTTGTGTTGTTTGGGGGACAGGATTGCTCCATTTTGTTTGTTTCCAGTTTACGGAGCCAGCTATGTACGAAGACTGAGCACTTTCAGCACTGAGCGCGGAGACTGAGCATTTTCAGCACAGTGCGAAGACAGCATTTTTTGCAGTGTGCGAAGACTGAGCATTTTTTGTAGTGTGTGCGAAGACTGACCATTTTCAGCTCTGTGCGAAGACTGAGCATTTTTTGTAGTGTGTGCGAAGACTGAGCATTTTCAGCTCTGGGCGAAGACAGCATTTTCAGCACTGTGCGAAGACTGAGCATTTTCAGCAGTGTGTGCGAAGACTGAGCATTTTCAGCACTGTGCGCGAAGACTGAGCATTTTCAGCACAGTGTGCGAAGACTGAGCATTTTTTGCAGTATACGAAGACAGAGCATTTTCAGCAGTATATACAAAGACTGAGCATTTTCAGCAGTGTGTGCGAAGACAGCATTTTTTGCAGTGAGCGAAGACTGAGCATTTTTTGCAGTGTGTGCGAAGACTGAGCATTGTCTGTGCGAAGACTGAGCATTTTTTGAAGTGTGCGAAGACTGAGCATTTTTTGCAGTGTACGAAGACTGAGCATTGTCAGCAGTGTGTGTGAAGACTGAGCATTTTCAGCACAGTGTGCGAAGACTGAGCATTTTTTGCAGTATACTACTGAGCATTTTCAGCAGTGTGTGCAAAGACTGAGCATTTTTTGCAGTGTGCGAAGACTGAGCATTTTTTGCAGTGTGTGCGAAGACTGAGCATTTTTTGCAGTGTGCTCACGGAATGGAGAGCTACAGTATGTAAGGGATTGGGAGGAGATATTTGCTCAATGTGACAAAAATGTCAAAACGACAGAAATTGCTGGCGGTACCTCTAAGGCATACTCTACCTGTAGTGTGTGGCAGTGAAGGGAGACACCACTGGTCAGTACCATGAGACCTGAGACCATGAGACTGAGACCATGAGACCTGAGACCATGAGACTGGAGGCTCTGATCCGGCACAGAGCTGGCCCAGACACGGCTGTGAAGTGGTGGAGAGAGGTTACTGTGAGAGGACTAGCAGTGTGTGTGTGTGTGAGTGTGTGAGTGTGACTGCCCTGGTGTTACTGTGAGAGGACTAGCAGGGCTGAGAGGCCACAGGAGATGGTATGCTGCTGCTGATGGGCAGGGGTGGCTGATTTACACACACACACACACACAAACTGACACACACACACACAAACTGACACACACACACACACACAAACTGACTTACACACACACACACACTCACACAAACTGACTTACACACACACACACACAAACTGACTTACACACACACACATACACATGCTGGCCGGGAGTGGAGTTACTCAAGCATTCCTCCAACCAGCTACCGACACCAACACACAAACACACACACACACACACACAGACACCAACACACACACACACACACACAGAGACACCAACACACACACACACAGAGACACCAACACATACACACACACAGACACCAACACACACACAGACACCAACACACACACACAAAGACACCAACACACACAAACACACACACACACACAGATACCAACACACACACACACACACACACACACACAGACACCAACACACACACACACAGACACCAACACACACACAGAGACACCAACACATACACACAGAGAGACACCAACACACACACACCAACACACACACACACACACACACAGACACCAACACAAACACACACACACACACACACACACAGAGACACCAACACACAGCCATCTGTCTGCCATCGCTGCTGAAAGACAATACAGGGAAAAATCAATCAGACTGCAACCAGTCAAGCCAGCAACCATTTAACAGTCTCACATGCAAGAGAGAGAGAGAAGGAAAGAGAGAGAGAGAGAAGGAAAGAGAGAGAGAGAGAAGGAAAGAGAGAGAGAGAAGGAAAGAGAGAGAGAGGGAGATGGAAAGAGAGAGAGACAGGGAGATGGAAAGAGAGAGAGACAGGGAGATGGAAAGAGAGAGAGAGGGAGATGGAAAGAGAGAGAGAGGGAGATGGAAAGAGAGAGAGACAGGGAGATGGAAAGAGAGAGAGGGAGATGGAAAGAGAGAGAGACAGGGAGATGGAGAGCATAGCGTCATGTGTCCACTGGAGTGAGGAGAATGTGTTCCGCAGAATGGTAATGAGCTGGAGGCTACCAATCAATGAAATGTGAACACGGATAAGATTTTAATTCAATTCACTTTCATTTATTCACACGGCCTCATTAATGTGCCTGAGCATCAGCTCAAGGTGCTTCACACACACACAGCCCCCCACCTGCCACACACACCTGCCACACACACACACACACACACAGCCCCCTACCTGCCAAAGGACAGCCTGGCGGAGAGCGACGCTGATCATGGACAGAGAGACAGAGGAAGATGAGAGCAGGTGTTATAGTCAATCAATCAATCAATCAATCAATCAATGTAATGTATAGTTTATAGTATCACCATGCAACATGACATCAACACACACACACACACACACACACACACACACACACACACACACACACACACACACACACACACACACACACACACACACACACAAACACACACACGTATGTATAATAAGCAATGTTAGGGGCAGCCGTGGCCGACTGGTTAGCGCTTCAGACTTGTAACAGGAGGTTTGCCGGTTCGAGCCCCGACCAGTGGGCTGCGGCTGAAGTGCCCTTGAGCAAGGCACCTAACCCCTCACTGCTCCCTGAGCGCCGCCGTTGTAGCAGGCAGCTCACTGCGCCGGGATTAGTGTGTGCTTCACCTCACTGTTTGTTCACTGTGTGCTGAGTGTGTTTCACTAATTCACGGATTGGGATAAATGCAGAGACCAAATTTCCCTCACGGGATCAAAAGAGTATACTTACTTATACTTATGTAGCCCTACAATTAAACAACAATCACACACACACACACACACACACACACACACACACATATGTATAATACGCATGTAGCCCTACAATTAAACAACAATCACACACACACACACACACATATGTATAATAAGCATGTAGCCCTACAATTAAACAACAATCACACACACACACACACACACACACACACATATGTATAATATGCATGTAGCCCTACAATTAAACAACAATCACACACACACACACACACACACACACACACACACACACACACACACACACACACACATATGTGTAATACGCATGTAGCCCTACAATTAAACAACATTCACACACACACACACACACACACACACACACACACACACACACACACATATGTATAATAAGCATGTAGCCCTACAATTAAACAACAATCACACACACACACACACACACACACACACACACATACGTATAATACGCATGTAGCTACAATTAAACAACAATCACACACACACACACACACATATGTATAATAAGCATGTAGCCCTACAATTAAACAACAATCACACACACACACACACACACACATATGTATAATACGCATGTAATCTACAATTAAACCACCCCAGTGTGTCCTTACTCTGCTCTTGACCATGGATCAGTCCAGGGAGCAGACATACTAACCTCTGATGACAAGGCAGGGCAGTTTGACAGGGCAGTTTAACAGGGCAGTTTGACAAGGCAATTTAACAGGGCAGTTTAACAGGACAGTTTGACAGGGCAGTTTGTCAGGGCAGTCTAGGCGACTGTTTTGGATAAAAGCATCTGCTTCCTGTATAAATCAAACTGTTAGTTGATTGTTGCTACAGAGTTTAGTGCCATAATATCCAAACAAACAAACATTTGGGATTTGTGTAGCAGGGAGCTACTATTTGAAAAGAGGCTTTTAGAGACCAAGAGCTTGATTTTCTTCCCCCCTCTGGCAGCGGGGCTATAGAGCAGCTATAGAGGGGCTATAGAGGAGGCTATAGAGGAGGTTATAGAGGAGGCTATAGAGCAGCTATAGAGGAGCAGAGGAGCTATAGAGGAGGCTATAGAGGAGGTTATAGAGGAGGTTATAGAGGAGGCTATAGAGCAGCTATAGAGGAGCAGAGGAGCTATAGAGGAGGCTATAGAGGAGGTTATAGAGGAGGTTATAGAGCAGCTATAGAGGAGGTTATAGAGCAGCTATAGAGGGGCTATAGAGGAGGTTATAGAGGAGGTTATAGAGCAGCTATAGAGGGGCTATAGAGGAGGTTATAGAGGAGGTTATAGAGGAGGCTATAGAGCAGCTATAGAGGAGGTTATAGAGGAGCTATAGAGGAGGTTATAGAGGAGGTTATAGAGGAGGCTATAGAGCAGCTATAGAGGAGGTTATAGAGGAGGCTATAGAGGAGGTTATAGAGGAGCTATAGAGGAGGTTATAGAGCAGCTATAGAGGAGGTTATAGAGGAGGCTATAGAGGAGGTTATAGAGGAGGTTATAGAGGAGGCTATAGGAGGCTATAGAGGAGGTTATAGAGGAGCTATAGAGGAGCAGAGGAGCTATAGAGCAGCTATAGAGGAGGTTATAGAGGAGGCTATAGAGGAGGTTATAGAGGAGGTTATAGAGGAGCTATAGAGGAGGTTATAGGAGGCTATAGAGGAGGTTATAGAGGAGGTTATAGAGGAGGTTATAGAGGAGCTATAGAGGAGCTATAGAGGAGGTTATAGAGGAGGTTATAGAGGAGGTTATAGAGGAGCTATAGAGGAGCTATAGAGGAGGTTATAGAGGAGCTATAGAGGATCTATAGAGGAGGTTATAGGAGGCTATAGAGGAGGTTATAGAGGAGGTTATAGAGGAGCTATAGAGGAGCTATAGAGGAGGTTATAGAGGAGGTTATAGAGGAGGTTATAGAGGAGCTATAGAGGAGCTATAGAGGAGGTTATAGAGGAGCTATAGAGGAGGTTATAGAGGAGGTTATAGAGGAGTTATAGAGGAGCTATAGAGGAGGTTATAGAGGAGCTATAGAGGAGGTTATAGAGGAGGCTATAGAGCAGCTATAGAGGAGCTATAGAGGAGCTATAGAGGAGGTTATAGAGGAGCTATAGAGGAGGTTATAGAGGAGGCTATAGAGGAGTTATAGAGGAGCTATAGAGGAGGTTATAGAGGAGGTTATAGAGGAGCTATAGAGGAGGTTATAGAGGAGCTATAGAGGAGCTATAGAGGAGGTTATAGAAGAGGTTATAGAGGAGCTATAGAGGAGGTTATAGAGGAGCTATAGAGGAGCTATAGAGGAGGTTATAGAGGAGCTATAGAGGAGCTATAGAGGAGGTTATAGAGGAGCTATAGAGGAGCTATAGAGGAGCTATAGAGGAGGTTATAGAAGAGCTATAGAGGAGGTTATAGAGGAGGTTATAGAGGAGCAGCTCCCCTGTGGGGACCAGTGTGTGCCCAGCGTGCCCACAGGTATACCGGTATACAGTCCTCTGATGTGCCCAGTATACAGTCCTCTGATGTGCCAGTCCTCTGATGTGCCCAGGATACCAGTCCGCTGATGTGCCAGTCCTCTGATGTGCCCAGTATACCAGTCCTCTTATGTGCCCAGTATACTAGTCCTCTTATGTGCCCAGTATACCAGTCCTCTTATGTGCCCAGTATACCAGTCCTCTGATGTGCCCAGTATACCAGTCCTCTGATGTGCCAGTCCTCTGATGTGCCAGTCCTCTGATGTGCCCAGTATACAGTCCTCTGATGTGCCAGTCCTCTGATGTGCCGACTTCAATTAGAATGAAGCGACTGGCAGCACTATCGCATTCTGCACAGACCAAGCAAGCATATGCCTATCATCACGCCATGAAATGATTGACCAATAGTAGGCCTACTTACTTTTGTCCGAAAGCAGAGGCTTTGTAGTGGCGCGCGTGTCTCTGTGAACAGCTAACGTTAGGCATGTCATGTATGCACGCAGGTGCAGCAGTTTCCAGCAGGTCTGTGTGGGTCTATAGGTTAATCATATGTGACTGGGTGGGTCTATAGGTTAATCATATGTGATTGTGGTCTCAGACTCATCACATCATTAATTTCTCTGTGTATGTTGTGTCCTTATAGTGGTCAGTCAGACACAACAGGATCCTCCGATTCCTAATAGAGTCCTCACTCATCTCAGGGGACACCACACGCACACATGGTGAGAGTGCATCATGTACAACTTAGAGCAGTGCTAATGAGTTGGACACTATGTGAAATAAACCTGTGGTCATGAGGAGATGGACACTGTGTGATATCAACCTGTGATAATGAGGAGATGGATACTGTGTGGTAATGAGTATGGACTTATGAGGTGACTGTCCAGCCAGTGAGTTGCCTACTAACGACCGCCTCCCTGTGCTGAAACGCAGATTACCTCTAAAGGGCCGTCTGCGTGACTAAGAGGAGAGGATTCACACACACACACACACACACACACTCAAGTGGCGTTTAATTAGCGCTGAGCGGAGCGCAGAAACCACCTTGCGACTTCACGCTCGCTCACTTCGGTAGCGGGCGCGCCCCCTCCTTCTACCGATCAGAATGCTGTCTTTGTACTTCGGTGTCTCCGTTATCTTTATCTAACACCCACGCTTGACACATACCACCAATGCTTGTCATACAGACGACGCCGGATTTTTCCATTTGACATCAGTGTGATGTGAGCTGCGGAACCTCCTCATTGCCTTCCCTGATGCCGAGGAGCTGCTACTGTAGGTGTTTTCTGCAGCATCCGCGTGAGAGACACCCTCCGGTCGGACATCGCATTTAGCAGCTCTCACCACACTACATTTCAGGAGCACGGTTCCGACACCGCCTGGCGTAGAACGTGCGCAGAAAGAGGAGTGTGAGTGGAGTGGAGTTGTTCGTTAAATTCTATTGCAGCAGACGCGTAAGCTTTGCTCTAACAAGCACCGACACCGCGACCCCTGCGCCGAAAAGCGTTCGCCTTCACTCAGGTAAGGCGACTTGTTTGTGAATATTGTTTTTCACACCACACATCACCCAGGCGCGAGGGACCGCACTGCCGTGATGGTGTGAGGGCGCGAGGGTGCGATGCTGCTGTCGCATTGGAGGCGTGGAGCGCTAGATCGACAGCAATTAGAGACGCCGTTAGTTCCATTAGTTCTGTTGGTCCGATTTTACATGCTGCAAGCTTACAACTCGTTATGATGTCCCGCGCTCTCGTATCTCTCGCCTTATTAGATCTGAAAGCTTTTCCATGCGACACTGAGCTGTTGTTAGAATATGCATTCCATAGCACTGTGTGAAAATGTGCATGTCGTGATATGCATGTTATTTAAATATATTTATCCACATTTTAATGGATATTTATGCCAATATGAATACTACTCTTAACCCCTATTGAGAACACACTGACTGGTTGATTTGATCGTGGTTCCAAACGACCTGCTGTCAGATCAGATGGTCAGCGTCATAAGAGCTCCTTGGGTGGATTTATTTGCAGTTGACTGTCATCTTATGTTCCAGTGGTTCTTACTGTACCCCTTCAGTATCCCTTCACACCTCTGTCACAGCACACACAAGGTTGTGTGTGTGTGTGTGTGTGTCTGTGTGTGTGTGTGTGTGTGTGTGTGTGTGTGTGTGTATGTGTGTGTTTGTGTGTGTGTGTGTATGTGTGTGTGTGGTGTGTGAAGCATATGTGTAGGAGGTATATGTTATGGCTATATAATGGCTACCTGTATGTCATATACTGCATATAGGAAGTTAATGCTATATAATGGCTACCTGATATAGAGGAGCTATAGCCTCCACA
>NC_055968.1:36703832-36711332 GCF_018492685.1 Alosa sapidissima | reverse complement strand
ACAGAGCTGAAAGGGAGAGACAGCCAATACAGACATGCAGGCAGTTCTGTTCTGTTTTCTCATGGTTCTGCGTTCTCTCATGTTCTCTCATGTGTTCTATGGGGTTCTTGTGCAGATGTACTTTAACTCCACCATCTCGGACAGCACCAAGCTGCTGAAGCCGGTTCTGGTGTTTGCGTTCACCATCGCCGCTGCTCTCTCAGGGCTGACCCAGGTCACTCAGTACAGGAGCCACCCTGTGGACGTCTATGCCGGCTTCTGCATCGGAGCGGGCATCGCCATGTACCTGGTGAGAGATCGCACAGAGAGATGTGTGTTTAGGCCTGTGTGTGTGTGTGTGTGTGTGTGTGTGTGTTTAGGTCTATGAGTGTTTAGGCCTGTGTGCGTGTGTGTTTGTGTGTGTGTTTAGGCCTGTGTGCGTGTGTGTGTGTGTGTGTGTGTGTGTGTTGGGGGTGTGCTCACTCTGCTTAGTGTGTGTTTTTTACCCAGACTCAATATAAAAATAATATGTGTGTCTGTGTCTTCATTCATTTGTGTGTGTGTGTGTGTGTGTGTGTGTGTGTGTGTGTGTGTGTGTGTGTGTGTGTGTGTGTTAGAGTGCGGTTCGGGCCGCAAATTTCTGTCCGAACCCGGCCCGCGTCTGAGTTGTGTCCGAACCCGACCCGAACCCGACAGGCATTTTCATTTTTATGTCCGAACCCGACCCGAGCCCGACGCACATGATGCCTCAGTAACTATGCTAGTGATTAAACGTTCACGTTTGTGGATAGCCTGTCTTTTTAGCCCATTAAACGGGACACACAACAAATGGAATTCTTGTCTACTATAGCTACAGAATCAGATGAGCGTGCAGGTCACACACAGCGCACATTAACAAGAGGCCCAAGCAAGTAGAATTCTAGTCTTACCATTGACGAAAAGTCTTGAAATGAACTGCAACAGCCTTTGAAACTACAGTGCCTCTGTCACTGATCCATATGCAGCATTGACATTAATTGGGGCAACTCGAGGAAATCCTCCTCCAGTTGAACGAGACAACCTTATAGCCTACCTAAAGCATATGTCTTTACCACATATATGTCTTTGGTCTTAAAAATCTCCAGATAGGCTAACAACTTTTTTTTAACGTCACCCAAGATGAAAAGCACATGCGTTGTCACGGCTACATAAACAAATCTTGCACACAGGAAGAAAGCTGTTAGGTCTTTTTTACATTTTATTTTATTCTCAAAAAACAAACGTTTGCCTCATGTAAAGCAGACCTGTTGGTTACCCAACATAATAAGAAATTTAAATGTAAAGCTTCCAATGCATATCGCCCCCATGTGTCCGAACCCGAACCGAACCCGACTACAATTTCGAAATATTTGGCCGAACCCGACCCAACCCGTCGGGTACCTTTGGGTCCCTTCGGGCTCAGGTCGGGTAGCCACACTCTAGTGTGTATGTGTGTGTGTGTGTGTGTGTGTGTGTGTGTGTGTGTGTGTGTTTATTTTTGAGTTTTTCTCTATCTCTCCTCTATGTGTGTGTGTGTGTGTGTGTGTGTGTGTGTGTGTGTTTGTTGTGTCTGATATATCCTTGTGCTAAAAGTGTTTCAGCATTTTGACAAATCCAGGCATGTCCTCCTACGCTCTCTCACTCACTTCATATTCAGAGCACTTCTCCGGTTTATGATGCTGCAAATCAGAGACTTGCCCCCCGATCATCTCTCTCTCTCTCTCTCCCTCTCCCTCCCTCTCCCTCTCCCTCTCTCTCTCTCTCTCTCTCTCTCTCTCTCTCTCTCCCTCTCCCTCCCTCTCTCTCTCTCTCAACCAGCTTTCTCTCTCTTCCTCTTTCTCTCTCTCCCTCTCTCTCTCTCTCTCCCTCTCCCTCCCTCTCTCTCTCTCTCAACCAGCTTTCTCTCTCTTCCTCTTTCTCTCTCTCCCTCTCTCTCTCTCTCTCCCTCTCTCTATCTCTCTCTCTCTTGCTCTCCTCTGCCTCTCTGCAGTGAAGGGAGAGCATCCGAGGGGAACACACACACACACATACACACACACCCTGGGGGCATATCTCCTGCAGCGTTCATGTCACTCGTGTCCACTGTCTTCGGCTTCATTGTTCTCTCTGTTCTCTCTGTTCTCTCCCTCACTGACCGCCTTTCATTCCTCTCTCTCTCTCTCCCTCTCTCTCTCCCTCTCCCTCACTGACCAACTTTCATCCCTCTCTTCTGATCTCTCCTTCCATCTCTTCCAATCACGTTTTCGTCCCTCCTGCTGTCCAATCAGAGATAACGGCTGGAGTCAGCATTCCCTTCCCAACCGCTGCTTCTGAAGCGTAGAACGGGGGAAGTCACTGAGCACGCTCACGGCAGTAGTGCTGTGGTGGCCATTTTGGATACTAGAAGAATGAAGAAGTTGCTTTCTGGCCCTACTAATACAAACCACAAAAGAATACACAAGTAGACATGGTGTATGGGCTCTCTCTCAGGTTTTACAGCCTCACTTTTCAACAGGTTAACTCTCAGTACACCAATTAGTATTGTAAACACACACACCCCTGAACACACACACACCTAAACGGTTTAACTCTCAGTACACCAATTAGTAGGTCATCTGGGTAAGTCACCCATTAGTGGGTCACTTTGGACCCTTTCTGTTGGTGATGTGAAAGCTGCATATTTTTGCACGCACACACACACTCTTGCACACACATACAAAACACTCAAACACACACACACACACACACACACACACCTAAACACACACACACCTAAATCCTTACACCCCTAAATCCACACACCCCTAAACACACACACACACACACACACACCTAAACAAAGACACATGTAAACCCCCCCCCCCCCCCCCCCCCCCTAACTCTGTGTGTGTGTGTGTGTGTGTTCCCTGTCCAGGCCTTCCATGCTGTGTCCAACTTTAAACCCTCGGAGGACGGCGTGCCCCCCCCCGGCCCCCCTCCCCCCCAGAAGGACGCTCTGCGTGAGCTGGCCCAGCGTGGACACGACTCCGTGTACCAGAAGGGCCACGCGTCGGAGAGCAACGAGGAGATCACGTCGCCGGGCCTGCCGGCGCTGGTGGGTGTGTCCGACGGGCTGAACCGGCCAATGCAGCGCGAGAAGGCGTCGCTCAGCAGCCTGAAGCGCGCCAGCGTCAACGTGGAGCTCCTGGTGCCCCGCAGCCCCATGGGAAAGGAAACCATGGTGACCTTCAGCAACACGCTGCCACGGCCGGCCGCCACACACAACCCTGCGGCCGTCGGGCCAGACGACGCGGCGCCACAGCGGACGCAGCAGCAGCGCAGGCTAGTGACCGTGCCCGTGCCCGTTCAGCTGCCCATGGACGCGCGCCACTCCCAGCAGCTGGTGTCCGAGTGGAAGCAAAAGTCCATGGAGATGCGCGGCATGACGCTGCGGCAGCAGGAGGCGCAGGAGGAGGAGGCGCAGGAGGAGGAGGAGGAGGAGGAGGAGGAGGAGGAGGAGGACGGGAGCGACGAAGGCTCGGACGAGACCACCCCCACTGAGGAGGACACGGCCACGTCTGCGCTCTACCCGCCGCTGGACACGGCCGTGCGTCCAGCCAACCCTCCGGTGGGGGCGAGGGTGGTACTGCCCCCCCCGGCCACCTGTGGCCCCCCAGCCCCCGCGCCTGCCGCACCCCCACCTGCCCGGCGAGATGCCCGTGCGCCCCCCTCCCCCGCCCGTCTCGCCCAAGAGCGCCAGCACGCGCGCCAAGTGGCTGTCCCTGACGGAGAAGAGTGGGGCGCCGGTGCGAGCACCTGGTCAGCCGCGCCTCATGCAGGTCATCGCCATGTCCAAGCAGCAGGGGCTGCTCTCAGGCTCCGCCCCCGCGTCCCCGCGCTCCTCCGAGACCGCCTCCTCGTCCTCCGTCACCTCCTCGTCCACCGCCGGCACCGACTCCCCCCCCCTACCGCCCCCCCGCCCAGCGAGAGCCCTCCGCCATCGTCACCGTGGACGCGCACGCACCCCACCACCCCCGTGGTCCAGCCCCCCGGCAACACCAACCCCTGGGAGTGGAGAGGGAACGTGGGGAACGCGGGGAACGTGGGGAACGCGGGGAACGTGGGGAACGTGGGGAACGCGGGGAACGCAGGGAACGCCGTCGCTGGTTCCCGGGAATCTTACGAGCTCAACGAGCTCCAGCGCGGCTATCGGGTGAGTAAGGCCGGCTCGGTGTCCGGCGAGCAGCGGCAGGACGTCCCACCACTGCCCCCGCAGGAAGTGGACGCGCGTAGCCGGGAGAGTCTGCGCCGCAAGACTCCGCTGGTGCTGCTGGACCAGAGTGGACACGGGCTCCCTGAACAGGACTACTACAGGAAGCACTCCACAGGACACAGGTACAAGGAGTGACCGGGACTCAGCAAGAGACGTTTACATTTACACACACACACACACACTTATACACACACATACACACACATATATACACACATACACACACACACACACATACACACATATATACACACACATACACACACACATATATATACACATACACACATATATACACATCTATAAACACACACATATACACACAAATATATCTACATAAATATAATACACACACACACACACACACACACACATATATACACACACATACACACACACACACATACACACATATACACACACACATACACACACATATATACACACACATATATACACACACACATACACATCTATAAACACACACATATACACACAAATATATCTACATATATAATACACATACACACACACACACACATACATACATATATATAATGCACATACACACACACACACACATATACATGCACACACACACGCATGAACATACGCACACATACGGTGTGTCCATAACCATGAGGACTCTGGTGGTATCGATACAATGAAGATGGTTTCGGCAACATCTCAGCAGATGGATTTAGCAAGCGACAGACAGGAGAATGAGCTCCGCACCTGTCAACTTGCTGGACCTGAGACACCTGGCCAGACGTCACACCTGGACCAATGTGTCAAGTCACACCTGGACCAACGTCACACCTGGCCAGACGTCACACCTGGACCAACGTCACACCTGGCCAGACGTCACACCTGGACCAATGCGTCACCTGGCCAGACGTCACACCTGGACCAATGTGTCAAGTCACACCTGGACCAATGTGTCAAGTCAAATCAGGTCCAGTTTATTTCTCCAGCGCATCTCAGTCCGGTCAGCTGTCGCTCTCTCCCAGAGGTCGGCGAGTACCCCTGGAGTCAGGAGCTACTCCACCCACATAGCACAATACCCCACATCAACGCTACAACAGGAACACTCAGTCAGACGGACATCGTTTAGCCATTTCAGTGCATAACGTCTCTTTTTCGTACTAACTACAAAAGATTTGCTTATGTGCTGACCAGTGCAAAAGTACAGTATGTGCATAATACTTTTGTTGATTGTGATGCGTCTCAGAGGACAGGTTAGTTGAGGCCTTGTTGTGTTGCTGTGGCCTTCTCTCTGTTGGTACTTGATTTGAAGCACACGTGTGAGTGATTCTATGAGCATGTTTATCTGGACCATAAGTTGTCAGCCCCTCACTTGAAGGATTCAGGTCAATTATGTTAATGTCTGTGGTTTTCCCCAAAGCAGTTTTCAAGCCTGTTATTAGTATGGACTATATGTCTGTTATTAATATGGCCCATGAAGTATGTCTGTTATTAATATGGCCCATTAAGTATGTCTGTTATTAATATGGCCCATACAGTATGTCTGTTATTAATATGGCCCATAAAGTATGTCTGTTATTATTAAGGGTCATATGTCTGTTATTAATATGGCCCATAAAGTATGTCTGTTATTATTAAGGGTCATATGTCTGTTATTAATATGGCCCATACAGTATGTCTGTTATTATTAAGGGTCATATGTCTGTTGGATGTTTGCACTGTTGACAGCACTTATGAGGACTGGACAAGAGAACACAAGACATGAAGATATTTCAAAGGAAAAGCGGAATCGGACTGGAATGTTTGGAGATGATTCAGGGGAAGTGCAGTATCGTTCCTCTATTTCCATGTTTCAATGTCTTACTTGTTCTACTGATCGTTGAGACTCTTATTGGTTGCTCCTCCTTCTTCCCAGGATACGTACACAGGATGTGTACCCCCCCCAAAGCCAAATTCCTGCATGAGATGTGCGTTGTTGTCAAGTTCTGCCCCAGTCAGTAAAAAAGAAAACATTAAACTGTAAATGTTGACGGTAAAAGCCCACATTTGGCATTATCAGTGTTTGTTCATGAGTGTATGGAAAATATTTCAGCCCTGTGGACCAAAATTACAGCTATTAAATCATTTGGGAAATGAAGACGACAATAACACAGTTTGCTTATTTTGTCAAGAACTAACTGGGTGAAACTGGGGACTTGTGTTGCCAGAAATGCTCCACTGTTGACTGTGTTCTCATTCAGCTGTAGCTCCTCTTAAGACCAGCTGGAGGGATTAGATGACGGTCTGGCGGCTACATGGCCACACAACATGAGCATTCCTTCCAGAAAAGCAAAAGCAAGGCATGATTCTAGCAAAGAAATTTACACACACATTTAAAAAAAAAAGCAAGGCATGTTTCTATCAAAGCACACATTTTTCACATTTAAAAACTTTAGATAGAATGTGATTTCTGAAGTGGCTTAGAATTCTCAAAGAATTATAGAAATTACTGTGTTTCTCGTAAAAGAAGAGAATCTGCTTCTGAAGGCTTCTCCACTGAGTTAGCAAAATAGCTAACAACTTTTATCTGTTTGTTATTTTGTCTTATGTGTATTAAAGCATATTTTTGTTTTAGTGTATGTTTGTGTAAGCACATTTGCATATTCCTGTGAGCTCTTTGTGTGTGTGTGTGTGTGTGTGTGTGTGTGTGTGTGTGTGTGTGTATGTGTGGTAAAAATGGCAAAAGGCATTGAACAGATTGCAGTAGATGGTGTCCATTGCCACTCAAGGTTTAAATGAGTCTATTTAGCCTCCAGCCAGACAATGACAATGACATATTACATTGTAGATGAAATGAAGCATGCACACACACACACACACACACATACTAAGCCTCGCACACACACACACACACACACACACACACACACACACACACACACACACACACACACACACACACACACACATTTAAAACACCAGCGCACACATAGGCTACATGCACTGGTAGAAAAGACACCATGTGCAAACACCAACACCATAGTGACAAAAAATGTTTTAGCCTAAAAAACGTGTGGCATCGCTTAGAGTACCTTTAACAAGTTTTTCTCAGTCCATTTCTCTCTTTTTTACACAGTGTGTAAGTTCTGTCTGTTCTTATCTAGTCTTCCATTTCTCTCTTTTTTACACAGTGTGTAAGTTCTCTCCGTTCTTAACAAGTCCTTCTCAGCATTTCTCTCTCGTGCTGGTTGCTGCCTCGCTGACTTGCTCCCAGTTCTATCATGCGTGTCATGGGTGTGTTGCAAAGC
>NC_055968.1:36696332-36698832 GCF_018492685.1 Alosa sapidissima | reverse complement strand
ATAGATAGATAGATACTTAATTAGATAGATAGATAGATAGATAGATAGATACTTAATTAGATAGATAGATAGATAGATAGATAGATAGATAGATAGATAGATACTTAATTAGATAGATAGATAGATAGATAGATAGATAGATAGATACTTAATTAGATAGATAGATAGATAGATAGATACTTTATTAGATAGATAGATAGATAGATACTTAATTAGATAGATAGATAGATAGATACTTAATTAGATAGATAGATAGATAGATAGATAGATACTTAATTAGATAGATAGATAGATAGATAGATAGATAGATACTTAATTAGATAGATAGATAGATAGATAGATACTTAATTACTCTATAATATTAGGGGAAAATATAACCATATTATTATGACCACCGCGCAGCGCAGCAAAGGTTTACTCAGATGTTTTTGTTTTTTTGTTTTTTTTCGCATGTCCAAATTTCCGTCAAGGATTCCCGGGACACTGAAAGACCGGGGTAGACGAAACTTGGTGGGCATGTAACCCCATATGGATAGCATGGAACCATCGTTTTTTGTTTTGATCTGTAGCCCCCGAAAGGAGGGTAGGGCAGACACAGTTTTCGGTGAATATCTTGAGAACCGTAGGGCCTAGGATGACCAGTTGTTTCCGTATGTTTGCCTCCAGGGGTCATGTTAACCCATTCCATGTGCACACATGTTCCCCTTGAGGATCAATAAAGTATCTATCTATCTATCTATCTATCTATCTAAACAGATACACACGCACACACATACATTCACAGTTATCATACGTATGACACATACTCACACAGTAGACATATGTACGCACTACGCATGCATGCACATGCACAAACACACATACGCAGGCAAACACACAAGCACGCACACACACACACACACACACACACACACACACACACACACACACACATAAACATAAACATGTACACGCACACATGCACACAATTCAAGAATTTCTCAGAATTATGAACAGGCAAGATGGGGGTGGGGTTGTATAAAATGTATTTTACATGTGAAATCTATGAACTAATCATGTTTTGGCACTTGTTGTCTAGCAAATACCAGTGAGAACTGAGTGTGGATAATGCAATTTAGTGACACAGTTAGAATCATATAGGCCTTTCAGCGTGATTTATTTTTGTGGAAAAAATGTGCTGGACTGGGCGGCGGTCATATTTTGTACCGCTCTGTGGTACATCTAGTTTTAAAAAAATATAGTCTTTAAAAAATCATGGACATTTACTTAAATTATTCATATACTAAAATGTGTAAAATATCTCAATGCAATTAACGTAGCCTATTCAAAGGAAATTTCGCTCCGGAGGGCCGTTTTAAGGTCGAAAGGTGAAACAGCATATTGCTCGACGTCAGTATAGCCTATGCCTCAATCTAAATGTAGGTTACAGAACGTTACAAATTAAGATTACAGTATCACATATGCTGATACGGCTCCTTGTTTTCCCCTTACAGTGTGACACAGTGGCATATTTCCCAACATTACCTTATCCATTGGTAGGCTACATTTTTAAATAGTGAAAACACCGTTATAATCACCCACTTTCAATATTGGCGCTTATAGGCCTACCGACTGTGTGTTTTTCAGTTTTAACTTGAACTTAACTTAACATGAAGTCATAATCCCATAGCTCGAATCTGCCCATTTCTTTCCAACTTGACCAAGTCATCCCAAACATTTGCACAGACGTCTGCATTATATTGTCGAGCAGCAGAGTTTGTATATTCTCCTGCTGTCTCGATTCGTTTGTAATAGAGGCTGGTAGGCCTAATGCCAGTCTCTCTACTATTGTAATCGAAACTGCAGGTGTCAGTCTACACTATGCATATGAGAATGCAGCTGCCATTGAAACTTTAAATTATGAATATACACACCTAAAGCATGTCTTGACTCTTTATAAACAAACCTCAAATCAAAAGTGAAATGTGGAGTCAATTATTTCGTAGGCTATGTGATGTGATGACAAGGCCGTTCTCTATTCAGTTCACTTACGTTTTTCAAAATCAACAGCCAACACCAAATAGCCCTAGGCCTACGCACGCAGCACCGATGAGCACAGGCTACCAGGAGAAACAACAACCAATTCAGATCAATTCATTAAAATAATAATAGGCCTATAGATCAATCATACAACTGTAAGCGACCATATAGGCTACCACAGCGGGCTACTGTTGGTTAGTAACATCCTCATTCTCCTACCTTCAGGCTATCCTCGAACTCTGCTGCCCAAACGTTGAGCCAAGAACCGTAGGCTATACCTTCTTGGTTAAAATGTCCTTCTTGGCATAAAACGTCCTCACTTTAGATGAGCTCACAAAATATCATTAACTAACCACTTGTAACTCCTGAGTTAATTATTAATTATAGTATTAGGAAGTGGTTTATAAAATATGTATCCTCACCCTAACTAATAATGTATAAACATATTTAAGATATAGGCTTATTTACTATGAACAAACTA
>NC_055968.1:36691332-36693832 GCF_018492685.1 Alosa sapidissima | reverse complement strand
CCTTTCTCTCCCCTTTCTCTCCCTCTCTCTCCCTCTCTCTCCCCTCTCTCTCCTCTCTCTCCTCTCTCCCTCTCTCTCCCCTTTCTCTCCTCTCTCTCTCCTCTCTCTCTCCCCTTTCTCTCCTCTCTCTCCTCTCTCTCCCTCTCTCTCCCCTTTCTCTCCTCTCTCTCCTCTCCTCTCTCTCCCTTTCTCCCCTTTCTCTCCCCTTTCTCTCCTCTCTCTCCCTTTATCTCCTCTCTCTCCTCTCTCTCCCTTTCTCTCCCTCTCTCTCCCCCCTTTCTCTCCTCTCTCTCCTCTCTCTCCCTCTAAATCCAGGTTTAAAGGAAACTTAAACATGTATTCTTAAATCTAAATCTAAAGGAAACTTATTTAAAAAAAAAACTGTATCTAAAGTAATTTACGATTTGATCTCTCTCTTTCTCTCCCCTCTCTCTCCTCTCTCTCTCTCTCTCTCTCCCCTCTCTCTTTCTCTCCCCTCTCTCTTTCTTCTCTCTCATCCTTCTCTCTCATTCATTGGTAGGGCTTATCTCTGAGGACGATGACGTGGCTTACAGGAACGAGGTCCTCACACTAGTGGAATGGTGCTCCCACCACAATTTAGAATTAAATGTTTTAAAAACCAAAGAAATGGTAATGAATTTTCGCCGCAAGGGGCTAGTGTCCCAGCCCCTGACCATCAATGGGGTAGAGGTGAAAGGGACCATAGTCTCATCCTCTATGAAATGGGGAGACAACCTGAGCTGCATCATTAGCAAAGCCATGGATTCCAGTTGCTGCTACTGGAAGAAACTGGAATCCATGCATTTCCACTGAATTATGTTTGGAATCTGATCCCTTATCATACCTGTTCATTCTTACTCGTTGCTCGACTTATCGTGACTAAATTCAAGATGGCTGCAAACGCTAAACTTCGTGAAGATACTGTCTGTATAAATCGTCTTGTAAGTAAACTACCAGTGCTTTTTCAAAGTTCTCAATGTCTCGTTTTAAATGTCAGGGCCCTCGGAAGTCTACCAATGAAGTGTGGAGATACATTGAGCCTCGTAAATGGGTGTAAAACAGTGATTTATTTGCATGGCTAGCCCGATGCCGAAGCACCACTATTGAAAAAGCTGTTGGTAGCATCGGCTAACTAGCGCCAGATTTTGGAGTGCAGGGGACAAGCCGAGATGGGCTATGAGACATACGTTCACACTCGGTATCATGTTTCAATACACTTTAGGTCAATATCTTCCAACAAAGACCTCCCGCTTTTTAAATAGCACATACTGTAGTATAATCAGATTTTTTAATAACTCTCCACCCTTGCACCAATACCTTATGGAAGCAGATCAAGCCAGCATAGTTCTTGGATAGTGTGTTTTTGCTCTTTTTTTTTTTTTAGCAATATGTTTTAAATTGTATTCATGCTATATGCCACAGGACTATACAGTATATTTATTTTATTTATTGTCATCATCACCCTGTGACATTTGCACTTTTGGAAGTGAACTTAAATCCTGAACTATGGGTAAACTTCCACTAAAATGTCAACTGCCACTTTTGACTCTTGCCTATGTAGGGACGAGCCATGAATGAGTACTGTGTCTTTGGGTCCTTATCTCTGTTTGGTGTCGTCTTGTCTGTTGTACTGTAGAGCACACTGTTCTGTTGTGGCAATTAAAGGATTGAATTTGAATCTTGAATCATTCAAGACTTCGAGCCCCAAAAGTGATGCACTAGAGCTCCAGTTGGGTTCCTCTCCAGATTCCCTGCTGCGAGTTCTGTTGGAGCCCGATGGTTCTAAGCTTGTGAACAGATAGCAGCTCTATCCAGATGGTTCTAGGTTTGAAACAGATAGCAGCTCTATCCAGATGGTTCTAAGCTTGGGAACAGATAGCAGCTCTATCCAGATGGTTCTAGGTTTGGAACAGATAGCAGCTCTATCCAGATGGTTCTAGGGTTGGAACAGATAGCAGATCTATCCAGATGGTTCTAAGCTTGGGAACAGATAGCAGCTCTATCCAGATGGTTCTAGGTTTGGAACAGATAGCAGATCTACCCAGATGGTTCTAAGCTTTGGAACAGATAGCAACTCTATCCAGATGGTTCTAAGCTTTGGACCCGATAGCAGCTCTATGGTTCTAAGCTTTGGAACAGATAGCAGCTCTATTCAGATGGTTCTAAGCTTTGGAACAGATAGCAGCTCTATCCAGCAGCAGTCACGTCCAGAGTCCCAGTTGGTAAGAGGAGAAAAAAAAGGAAACTCCCCTCAGGTGATCTTTGTGAGACGATGTTCTATCATGATGTGACAGACAATAAAGCATTTTAATATAGTAATAATAAAGTATTTAATAAAGTATTTTAATATAGACAATAAAGTATTTTGAATATGAATCCTTTCAAACAAATGATGGCACATCCCTTGTTACAGCAAAGCTACAGTATGGTGTTAAATAAGTAGTGTTGAAGCTTGTAGTTATATAGCATAGAGATGGAGTATGGAGTAGAGTTGGAGTAG
>NC_055968.1:36683832-36686332 GCF_018492685.1 Alosa sapidissima | reverse complement strand
AATTGTGTGTTTAGCCGCCAGTATAATAAAATCAAAACATAAATACAAAATCGTATTAGGCTATAGGTCCAACCCTATGTAGCCTTTCTAAGCCTTAGTTTTTAAAAATACTCAGGTGTAAGTAATTAGTCAAAGAGCCATTGTATTCTGTGTAATATAGAGGTTAACAAAGATACTCTAGTTTATAGTACATTATAATGTCCAATACATTTTGGAGACAAATGGAGTCACAGCTTTATGTCCAGGGATGGATCACTGAATGGGCCTACTGGGCCCAAGAGCTCAGGGCGCCCTGAAGCCCAAGCCTCTGTGTGAAGTTGCTTCTTCTCTTTCCACAAAAATCACCACAAGTCATCATTTAAAGGGTCATTTTTTTTTATAAAATCTTCCGGGGTAGCATGCTCCCAGACCCCCCTATCTTGGCTGGGGGGACTTTTTGCATAATGTACCCAGGGGTTCATAATCCATCCATGCCCATGTCCGTCAAAAGTTTGGAATACCCTAATTGACTGAATTAACTAATGACTTGTTTGTGATTTTTAATCAAATAATATTTGTCCATGGCAGGAAATGTATTGACATTCTGTTTGGGGGTCCCCCAGACACCACTACAGATTTGGTCCCCCCCAATGTTGACATCATCACTACAGCCTTGTTACTGTACATACAGTAGATCTTGATCGCTGGACGTCGCCAAGTAGGCTACTGTCAATAGGGGAAAAAACAATCAAAATCGGTTAGAGGATCAGCAATGACATCACTGCCAATTTCAGAAACATCGGTTCGATCTCATCAGGCCCTGCAGACTTCCTAGGATCAAGTTTTTTGAGGGATACCAACACCTTATTTCTCAGCTAAATGAAATCTAGGACCATGAAACTGCTGGCAAAAAGCTAGGTAGAACATTTTCAGTTGTTCCTCTGAGCTGCAACATTTGTTGCAGAAACATTAAGGATTTCCCTGTAAGACTTTGGTCTACTTATTAGCAGAGCGTTAGACATAAGGAACTTCATCCTGTATGTTGCAGGAGCATTGGTGATGGCCAAATGCAGCTGGATAGCTCCCATGTCTCGCCCTCTACTCGCCGCCACATGGGGGCGCTGTTGCCTATCTAACTCGCCGGTTGTGGGAGACATTTGACAACATCAAAAACAGCATCCACTGCACCGCAGAAACAAATAAAAATAAAATAATAATAATAAAATCTGTTAGCTGCAATGAGAATTGGGGCAGAGTTGACGGAAGGCATGAGAAGATCAAGAGACGGAGAATCGCTGCGATCTGTCGCCTGTCAAATCTAGTGTGCTGTAGTTGGACTAGGAGAGCTCCTCGCTACCAGCGCGATCAGGGGAGGGACTGTAGCATTGCTGCTCAGCCAGAGAAGGAGGGGATCCACACAGCCAAATTGATGCTAGTGGGCATCTGAGAGCGAATACTCTTTGGAAAACAAGACGACAAATCTTCACTTCTAGCGCAGAGAGCGGCCGCGGAGAACCTGGACGTGATGGAGTAAGTACCGTGTTTCTACTGCGTAATGTTCGGAACACCGGCGCGGCTTGCTTTAACGTGGAATTGAGTTTCGGCGGACAGCCACACCTGCAGAAATCTCAGCATCACGAGTCATTTGAACGGTATTGTGTGGCCACGCAGAACTAGTCCTGGTCACTTGTAGCGACGACCAACCCTAAACCGTATGCTATCCAAATACTTGTTCTGTTAAATTATGGATGTGTAGCCTGAGTGACCATATTTCCGCGCTGAGAAGAAGAGTTCTGTATAAATCTAGGTTCTTTAACGTGGCTTTGTAAAAGAGAGGTAAAACTGATATGCCACGGAGAGGGCATCGGTAGAAAACGTGCCTGGCGTGTGCCTTGTGGGCTGAAGGGAGATTTGGGACAGTCGGGCCATGTCAAATAATTGTAAATCGTGTCATCTATTATAGCCATGTAGTGCCGTCCGACACATGTTAAGCACACGGGCGCTGTGTTTCGAAGCCTTAATTATTAGACAACCCCGTTACTGCGGATGGACCTCACGTGTCCACAGGGTTTGCCTTCTCCAGATCAATACTGGACTCGTACTATTCTCTGGTCGACAGAAAGCCAACATTTGTTTTCGCAGAGCCAAACACTAGGCCGTTCTTTTTTTTGCTGCGGTGTGCGCAACTGTATTGTGGGACAAAAGGGAGTCAATGATGGGACCGCGGGAGCTAACGGTATGAGAATAGCCGCGGCTGCGCTCCCTGTCCCACTGGTGGGCGTGTGTGTGTGTGTGTGTGTGTGTGTGTGTGTAAGAAAGAGAGAGAGGATCCAGGCCAGGCGTTCATTTTCTCGCATGTTGACAGAAATGGGCTGCTGCTCCCGACATGGCTGTGTGTTTGGTGGGATAGTCTACCCCTGTGTGTGGTGTGTGTGTGTGTTTGTTTGTGTGTGTTTGGTGGGGTACCCCACCCCTTTACTAAAGGCTTCTTACCAGCACTTTGAATATTATGTTTCAACAA
>NC_055968.1:36656332-36673832 GCF_018492685.1 Alosa sapidissima | reverse complement strand
TGATGAGCGGATGATGGTGTTTGGATTTCATTCTGGAGATTATTCTTAACATTATTTAGCACACACTCTTATCTATAGCGTCTGTCTGTGTTTTAGCACACACTCTTTTCCATTTAGCACACACTCTTATTAGCACACACTCTTATTAGCACACACTCTTATCCATTTAGCACACACTCTTATCCATTTAGCACACACTCTTATCCATTTAGCACACACTCTTATTAGCACACACTCTTATCCATTTAGCACACACTCTTATCCATTTAGCACACACTCTTATCCATTTAGCACACACTCTTATTAGCACACACTCTTATCCATTTAGCACACACTCTTATCCATTTAGCACACACTCTTATTAGCACACACTCTTATTAGCACACACTCTTATTAGCACACACTCTTATCCATTTAGCACACACTCTTATTAGCACACACTCTTATTAGCACACACTCTTATCCATTTAGCACACACTCTTATCCATTTAGCACACACTCTTATCCATTTAGCACACACTCTTATTAGCACACACTCTTATCCATTTAGCACACACTCTTATCCATTTAGCACACACTCTTATCCATTTAGCACACACTCTTATCCATTTAGCACACACTCTTATCCATTTAGCACACACTCTTATCCATTTAGCACACACTCTTATCCATTTAGCACACACTCTTATCCATTTAGCACACACTCTTATTAGCACACACTCTTATCCATTTAGCACACACTCTTATCCATTTAGCACACACTCTTATCCATTTAGCACACACTCTTATCCATTTAGCACACACTCTTATCCATTTAGCACACACTCTTATCCATTTAGCACACACTCTTATTAGCACATACTCTTATCCATTTAGCACACACTCTTATTAGCACACACTCTTATCCATTTAGCACACACTCTTATTAGCACACACTCTTATTAGCACACACTCTTATCCATTTAGCACACACTCTTATTAGCACACACTCTTATTAGCACACACTCTTATTAGCACACACTCTTATCCATTTAGCACACACTCTTATTAGCACACACTCTTATCCATTTAGCACACACTCTTATTAGCACACACTCTTATCCATTTAGCACACACTCTTATCCATTTAGCACACACTCTTATTAGCACACACTCTTATCCATTTAGCACACACTCTTATCCATTTAGCACACACTCTTATCCATTTAGCACACACTCTTATCCATTTAGCACACACTCTTATTAGCACACACTCTTATCCATTTAGCACACACTCTTATTAGCACACACTCTTATCCATTTAGCACACACTCTTATCCATTTAGCACACACTCTTATCCATTTAGCACACACTCTTATTAGCACACACTCTTATTAGCACACACTCTTATTAGCACACACTCTTATCCATTTAGCACACACTCTTATCCATTTAGCACACACTCTTATCCATTTAGCACACACTCTTATCCATTTAGCACACACTCTTATCCATTTAGCACACACTCTTATTAGCACACACTCTTATTAGCACACACTCTTATTAGCACACACTCTTATCCATTTAGCACACACTCTTATTAGCACACACTCTTATTAGCACACACTCTTATTAGCACACACTCTTATCCATTTAGCACACACTCTTATTAGCACACACTCTTATTAGCACACACTCTTATTAGCACACACTCTTATTAGCACACACTCTTATCCATTTAGCACACACTCTTATTAGCACACACTCTTATTAGCACACACTCTTATCCATTTAGCACACACTCTTATTAGCACACACTCTTATCCATTTAGCACACACTCTTATTAGCACACACTCTTATCCATTTAGCACACACTCTTATCCATTTAGCACACACTCTTATCCATTTAGCACACACTCTTATTAGCACACACTCTTATCCATTTAGCACACACTCTTATCCATTTAGCACACACTCTTATCCATTTAGCACACACTCTTATTAGCACACACTCTTATCCATTTAGCACACACTCTTATCCATTTAGCACACACTCTTATTAGCACACACTCTTATTAGCACACACTCTTATCCATTTAGCACACACTCTTATTAGCACACACTCTTATTAGCACACACTCTTATTAGCACACACTCTTATTAGCACACACTCTTATCCATTTAGCACACACTCTTATTAGCACACACTCTTATTAGCACACACTCTTATCCATTTAGCACACACTCTTATTAGCACACACTCTTATTAGCACACACTCTTATCCATTTAGCACACACTCTTATTAGCACACACTCTTATCCATTTAGCACACACTCTTATTAGCACACACTCTTATTAGCACACACTCTTATTAGCACACACTCTTATTAGCACACACTCTTATCCATTTAGCACACACTCTTATTAGCACACACTCTTATTAGCACACACTCTTATTAGCACACACTCTTATCCATTTAGCACACACTCTTATCCATTTAGCACACACTCTTATTAGCACACACTCTTATCCATTTAGCACACACTCTTATCCATTTAGCACACACTCTTATTAGCACACACTCTTATCCATTTAGCACACACTCTTATTAGCACACACTCTTATCCATTTAGCACACACTCTTATCCATTTAGCACACACTCTTATCCATTTAGCACACACTCTTATTAGCACACACTCTTATCCATTTAGCACACACTCTTATTAGCACACACTCTTATTAGCACACACTCTTATCCATTTAGCACACACTCTTATCCATTTAGCACACACTCTTATTAGCACACACTCTTATCCATTTAGCACACACTCTTATCCATTTAGCACACACTCTTATCCATTTAGCACACACTCTTATTAGCACACACTCTTATTAGCACACACTCTTATCCATTTAGCACACACTCTTATCCATTTAGCACACACTCTTATTAGCACACACTCTTATTAGCACACACTCTTATTAGCACACACTCTTATTAGCACACACTCTTATCCATTTAGCACACACTCTTATTAGCACACACTCTTATTAGCACACACTCTTATTAGCACACACTCTTATCCATTTAGCACACACTCTTATTAGCACACACTCTTATTAGCACACACTCTTATCCATTTAGCACACACTCTTATCCATTTAGCACACACTCTTATCCATTTAGCACACACTCTTATTAGCACACACTCTTATCCATTTAGCACACACTCTTATTAGCACACACTCTTTTTAGCACACACTTTTATTAGCACACACTCTTATTAGCACACACTCTTATCCATTTAGCACACACTCTTATCCATTTAGCACACACTCTTATTAGCACACACTCTTATCCATTTAGCACACACTCTTATCCATTTAGCACACACTCTTATTAGCACACACTCTTATCCATTTAGCACACACTCTTATCCATTTAGCACACACTCTTATTAGCACACACTCTTATTAGCACACACTCTTATCCATTTAGCACACACTCTTATCCATTTAGCACACACTCTTATTAGCACACACTCTTATCCATTTAGCACACACTCTTATCCATTTAGCACACACTCTTATTAGCACACACTCTTATCCATTTAGCACACACTCTTATCCATTTAGCACACACTCTTATCCATTTAGCACACACTCTTATTAGCACACACTCTTATTAGCACACACTCTTATCCATTTAGCACACACTCTTATTAGCACACACTCTTATCCATTTAGCACACACTCTTATCCATTTAGCACACACTCTTATTAGCACACACTCTTATCCATTTAGCACACACTCTTATCCATTTAGCACACACTTTTATTAGCACACACTCTTATTAGCACACACTCTTATCCATTTAGCACACACTCTTATCCATTTAGCACACACTCTTATTAGCACACACTCTTATCCATTTAGCACACACTCTTATCCATTTAGCACACACTCTTATTAGCACACACTCTTATCCATTTAGCACACACTCTTATCCATTTAGCACACACTCTTATTAGCACACACTCTTATTAGCACACACTCTTATCCATTTAGCACACACTCTTATCCATTTAGCACACACTCTTATTAGCACACACTCTTATTAGCACACACTCTTATCCATTTAGCACACACTCTTATTAGCACACACTCTTATCCATTTAGCACACACTCTTATCCATTTAGCACACACTCTTATCCATTTAGCACACACTCTTATCCATTTAGCACACACTCTTATTAGCACACACTCTTATTAGCACACACTCTTATCCATTTAGCACACACTCTTATTAGCACACACTCTTTTCCATTTAGCACACACTCTTATTAGCACACACTCTTATCCATTTAGCACACACTCTTATCCATTTAGCACACACTCTTATCCATTTAGCACACACTCTTATTAGCACACACTCTTATCCATTTAGCACACACTCTTATCCATTTAGCACACACTCTTATTAGCACACACTCTTATCCATTTAGCACACACTCTTATCCATTTAGCACACACTCTTATTAGCACACACTCTTATTAGCACACACTCTTATTAGCACACACTCTTATCCATTTAGCACACACTCTTATCCATTTAGCACACACTCTTATTAGCACACACTCTTATTAGCACACACTCTTATCCATTTAGCACACACTCTTATTAGCACACACTCTTATCCATTTAGCACACACTCTTATCCATTTAGCACACACTCTTATTAGCACACACTCTTATTAGCACACACTCTTATCCATTTAGCACACACTCTTATTAGCACACACTCTTTTCCATTTAGCACACACTCTTATTAGCACACACTCTTATCCATTTAGCACACACTCTTATCCATTTAGCACACACTCTTATTAGCACACACTCTTATCCATTTAGCACACACTCTTATCCATTTAGCACACACTCTTATTAGCACACACTCTTATCCATTTAGCACACACTCTTATCCATTTAGCACACACTCTTATTAGCACACACTCTTATCCATTTAGCACACACTCTTATCCATTTAGCACACACTCTTATTAGCACACACTCTTATCCATTTAGCACACACTCTTATCCATTTAGCACACACTCTTATTAGCACACACTCTTATCCATTTAGCACACACTCTTATTAGCACACACTCTTATTAGCACACACTCTTATCCATTTAGCACACACTCTTATTAGCACACACTCTTATCCATTTAGCACACACTCTTATTAGCACACACTCTTATCCATTTAGCACACACTCTTATCCATTTAGCACACACTCTTATTAGCACACACTCTTATCCATTTAGCACACACTCTTATTAGCACACACTCTTATCCATTTAGCACACACTCTTATCCATTTAGCACACACTCTTATTAGCACACACTCTTATCCATTTAGCACACACTCTTATCCATTTAGCACACACTCTTATTAGCACACACTCTTATCCATTTAGCACACACTCTTATCCATTTAGCACACACTCTTATTAGCACACACTCTTATTAGCACACACTCTTATCCATTTAGCACACACTCTTATTAGCACACACTCTTATTAGCACACACTCTTATCCATTTAGCACACACTCTTATTAGCACACACTCTTATCCATTTAGCACACACTCTTATCCATTTAGCACACACTCTTATTAGCACACACTCTTATCCATTTAGCACACACTCTTATCCATTTAGCACACACTCTTATTAGCACACACTCTTATCCATTTAGCACACACTCTTATTAGCACACACTCTTATTAGCACACACTCTTATCCATTTAGCACACACTCTTATCCATTTAGCACACACTCTTATCCATTTAGCACACACTCTTATTAGCACACACTCTTATCCATTTAGCACACACTCTTATTAGCACACACTCTTATCCATTTAGCACACACTCTTATCCATTTAGCACACACTCTTATCCATTTAGCACACACTCTTTTCCATTTAGCACACACTCTTATTAGCACACACTCTTATTAGCACACACTCTTATCCATTTAGCACACACTCTTATCCATTTAGCACACACTCTTATTAGCACACACTCTTATTAGCACACACTCTTATCCATTTAGCACACACTCTTATCCATTTAGCACACACTCTTATTAGCACACACTCTTATTAGCACACACTCTTATCCATTTAGCACACACTCTTATCCATTTAGCACACACTCTTATTAGCACACACTCTTATCCATTTAGCACACACTCTTATTAGCACACACTCTTATCCATTTAGCACACACTCTTATTAGCACACACTCTTATCCATTTAGCACACACTCTTATCCATTTAGCACACACTCTTATTAGCACACACTCTTATCCATTTAGCACACACTCTTATTAGCACACACTCTTATCCATTTAGCACACACTCTTTTTAGCACACACTCTTTTTAGCACACACTCTTATCCATAGCGTCTGTCTGTGTCTGCAACACTAACATTTGCCAGTGTCATGGCAACCGCAAGTCATCGTATCTGAAACTCCTCCCCTATCTAATAAAACTAATCTATCAAACTCATGACATCGGCATTATTGTCATGATTTATGATCAACAATATCTTTTATTAAAGTCAAAGCGTGCCAGTGGATAGCATTGTAGCCTTTGAAGTTGGAGACCTGAGTCCAAATACCATCTGATTAATCAATTTTCTAAATTGCTTTGTACATATACAAAGTATAGTATAAGTAGTGCTCACGTTAGATTGGAGCTGCAAAACAACTTTCAAATGGAAAAGAAGAAACATGTAACACATATGAAGAGTTCAGTAGTATAAGTAGTACTCACTTTAAACATGTAACACATACAGTATGAAGAGTTCAGTAGTATTAGTACTCACTTTAAACATGTAACACGTATGAAGAGTTCAGTAGTACTCACTTTAAACATGTAACACATATGAAGAGTTCAGTAGTATAAGTACTCACTTTAAACATGTAACACATACAGTATGAAGAGTTCAGTAGTACTCACTTTAAACATGTAACACATACAGTATGAAGAGTTCAGTAGTATTAGTACTCACTTTAAACATGTAACACGTATGAAGAGTTCAGTAGTACTCACTTTAAACATGTAACACATATGAAGAGTTCAGTAGTATAAGTACTCACTTTAAACATGTAACACATACAGTATGAAGAGTTCAGTAGTACTCACTTTAAACATGTAACACATACAGTATGAAGAGTTCAGTAGTATTAGTACTCACTTTAAACATGTAACACATATGAAGAGTTCAGTAGTACTCAATTTAAACATGTAACACATATGAAGAGTTCAGTAGTACTCACTTTAAACATGTAACACATATGAAGAGTTCACATGCAGAACCCTCTAATAGCCGTCTCACCACTTTTCTTTTAAAAAGAATCTGGAATTCTTTTTATCCGGCTCCTTTAGGTTTTTGCCTACAAATCCATATTGCAGACCAGGAAGAGAGTGGTATACATGATTTGGTAAACGTCCAGTATACTATGTGTGGAGAGCATTCACTCACCCATTGTTATCTCATTTTTGATGGAGGTGGCTTTCAGAGGGTTTTGCATCTGAACTGTTTCTATGTTCGTTTACCTTATACACCATTTATTATCCTTCTAAACAATAAACTATATGTTTGTAAGTTTATATTGGGATTTTGGCATCTTTATTTTCTCAGGGCTTACGGTTAATAAACATGTATGTTATACATTACGATGTGTTTTGAGTGACTTTTAGTAATTTACTAATGTTATCTAATTATAGTAAATAGCTAACAAACCATTTAACAAACCATTTATTATCAAGTGTTACCAACATTCTCACTCCCTTATGAAGGCTTGACACCAAAACGTGTCAGAGTTTTTAAGAGTTTAAGATAACCAAGACAAAAGCTTTTTAACCATTTGAAAAGATTGTGCCTTGGAATTCTTCTTGTTATGGATATTCAGTGTTTTGGCATCCAAAGAGCAACTCAAATGTTCAAGTAAACAGCTTTCGAGGAAGTGCATTTTTGTGATCTCAATCACATCTGGTGTTCAATTTGGAATCTCTGACCACCAGCAGTAGCCCTGGTTCTGGAATGGGTTGGTTCTCTTTCTGGACATGGGTCAGTGTTGTTGTTATTCCTTATGGGGATCGTCCTGTGTGGTGTGTTTGCACCTGGGATGTGATGTGATGTGTTGTGTTTGTCTTGTTGTGTTGTGTTGTAGTAAAAAGACAATTGTTTCTCAGCATGTCTCATCCACTTCCCACCAAACAAACAGGAAGACACCAGATAGTAAAAAAAACACACACACACACACACACACTCACACACACATACACACACACAGAGAGAGAGAGAGACACACACTCACAGATGTGTCCGCAGCCAAAGGTTAGTGTGCACACAGGATCTTAAAACACGTCAACACTTTCTCACCCTCCACACGTTGCTGTGATTTCTCCCTGTAAGTGCAGAATGCTGATCTGACTGTAAGCTCTGCACTGGGCAGTACAGTGGGCAGGGGCCAGTACAGTGGGCAGTACAGGGGGGCAGGGGGCAGTACAGTGGGCAGGGGGCAGTGGGCAGGGGGCAGTTCATCATCTACATGTAGCTCCCTCAACATCACATAGCTCACACATCACCTCTGTGTGTGTGTGTGTGTGTGTGTGTGTGTGTGTGCATGACCCAGTGAGTGCCCCACTGAGATGTGTCCTCAGCGATAACGCTGTTCCACGCTGTAGATCAGATCTATAGACCATTCCAATCTGTTCCTAGAGGGTTTCCGGTTGAAACGTTCAAAACCAACGCAGATACTTTGAAATGAAAATGAATCGGACTTTAGCGTAATGCTCTACAAAATGTCGACTCTAAAACTTGTTTTTACATTTTTTGTTACAATTAGCTCAGTGTTGTTTTCTGTGCCACTGAGATGCCTTAGGAACGGACCTGTTGAAAGGGTGTATAACCTAGAACCTATAGAACTGACACTAGAACAACCTAGAACTTAAACTAGAACAACCTAGAACTGACAATAGAACAACCTAGAACTTAAACTAGAACAACCTAGAACTGACACTAGAACAACTTAGAACTTAAACTAGAACAACCTAGAACCGACAATAGAACAACCTAGAACTGACACTAGAACAACTTAGAACTTAAACTAGAACAACCTAGAACTGACACTAGAACAACCTAGAACTTAAACTAGAACAATATGAGTGTCCACGCTGACCAACAATACGTCTTTTTGGTGGATTCTGACTGGCTGATTCCAGCATTTACAAAATCATTCTGCTAATGCACAACAGTATTCCAATCTGCAGGTCATTTCCCCCTATGCGAGGTCTGATAGTACTGATCTGATGAACTAAAATAATATTTTAAATGATTCTCAGCAGTGCAACAGCAAAACGTTTATAGTGTGAGGTCTAAACTTTGTTGTTCTAATGAACAAAACTAATATTTGAAATGCTTCTCAGCAGCAATACCTTTACAGTAGCTGCGTTTATATTGCAAAATTACAAGTACAGCGACAACGAAATGCAGTTCGTGTCTAACCAATAGAGCCAAAAAAGAAAGAGTGCAATGTGATATACACAGTAGATCATTAGTAGACTAGTAGCTCAGTGCGTTCATCATTAGTAGCAGTATTGCTCATCACTAGGTGCGTCTCTATAACCCTTCCCCAGTAGAGCAGTATTGCTCATCACTAGGTGCGTCTCTATAACCCTTCCCCAGTAGAGCAGTATTGCTCATCACTAGGTGCGTCTCCATAACCCTTCCCCAGTAGAGCAGTATTGCTCATCACTTGGTGCGTCTCCATAACCCTTCCCCAGTAGAGCAGTATTGCTCATCACTTGGTGCGTCTCCATAACCCTTCCCCTGTCCAGAAGGCCATGCGTATAAGGGTCCATTGTTGGGGCTGTTTCCATTTCCTGCACTGCTTAATTGGGTGAGGGGTTATTTATATGCTCAGGAAAACGCATGGGTGTGTTTACGTGTGTGTGTGTGTATGTGTGTATATGTGTGAGTATATATATGTGTGTGTGTATGTGTGTGTGTATATGTATGAGCGTGTACTGTACATGTATATGTGTGTGTGTGTGTATATATATATGTGTGTGTGTGTGTGTGCTTACATGCTCTGCCTTTGTTTAAATTTACCAGGGTGTTTTAAGAGGTGTAAAAGGTTGGGGTTTTCTTTTTCTCATAAAACAAGGCTGAAACAACAACAGCAACACTGCAGACACACACACACACACACACACATACACACATATATATATATATGCATATACGCACACACACACACACACATACACACGCTCACACACACACACACACATATGCACACATATACACACATACACACGCTCACACACACACACACACACACACATATACACACATACACACGCTCACACACACACACACACATATACACACATACACACGCTCACACACACACACACATATGCACACATATACACACATACACACGCTCACACACACACACACATATGCACACATATACACACATACACACGCTCACACACACACACATATGCACACATATACACACATACACACGCTCACACACACACACATATGCACACATATACACACATACACACGCTCACACACACACACATATGCACACATATACACACATACACACGCTCACACACACTCACACACACACACACGAGCTGTTGTGCTCCATGGACCGGGCCGTGGGCTTGCTTCAAAGCATCAGGGGAAAGTGGCCTCTGATTGGCTAAACTGGACACAGACCTGCTGGCATGCTAGAACATCTGTAGCAGTTGAAATGCGTTCCTGTTGGAATTGATGAATCCTCACCACTGACCACTGACCCCATGCAAGACCCACTTGTCTGTTGAATCCAGTTGGTGTTAACACAGCCAGGCATCCACGGAATTATAATTACATTTAAATATATACAATTAATGTAGACAAGATAAGGCCTAGTTTGTCCTATCACAGAGATCTCACAGAGACATCACTTACGTCCTGAAACAGAGTGGAAGCCCTTTGTATATGTGTACACTGTGATTTGGTTAGCATTAGCATTGGCTGTTCAGATCTGTTTAGGTCCTCTCTCTCAGTGCGGTGACTAACGATGGTTAGCATTAGCTGTTTAGATCTGTTTAGATCTCTTTAGATCCTCTCTCTCAGTGCGGGGACTAATGATGGTTAGCATTAGCTGTTTAGATCTGTTTAGATCTCTTTAGATTCTCTCTCTCAGTGCGGTGACTAATGATGGTAGCATTAGCTGTTTAGGTCTGTCCTCTCTCTTGGTAGGGTGACTAGACACACAGTACTGTGGATGAGAATGCTGTGGAGAGCAGCCGTGTTTGTGTCCAGTGTTGCGTCCCCACCCCTCTCTGCTCGTCTCGTGCTCATAGCGACACTAAGTGTCCGATCAAAACACCTCTCAGCGGCTTCATTAGGGTCCACTGAAGTGACTTTACATCTGCTGAGATCTCATTCCTCTCTCTCTCTCTCTCTCTCTCTCTCTCTCTCTCTCCAACTGAGCTAATCTGATTTGCTGTGGTCAACATTCTGGCAGGTTTGCCCCCTCGTCCACACAGCTGTCCATCCTTAGCGAGAGTGCTGGACTCAGACGCAGAGTTTGTCCATGGGACACTCAGGAGCTTAGGAGAGACTCACAGTTCTGACCAGTGAACATGCACAGACATGTGGACCTCTTTTGCTAGACCTGGAGGTGGACATGAAGATCCACAGACCAGATAAATGGATATGGAGATGAACATGAAGATCCACAGACCAGATAAATGGATCTGTAGGTGAATGTGAAGATCCACAGACCAGATAAATGGATCTGTAGGTGAATGTGAAGATCCACAAACCAGATAAATGGATCTGTAGGTGAATGTGAAGATCCACAGACCAGATAAATGGATCTGGAGGTGAAGACATGAAGATCCACAGACCAGATAAATGGATCTGTAGGTGAATGTGAAGATCCACAGACCAGATAAATGGATCTGGTTTGAATACTGTAGAGTAGGCGCCAGCTGAGGTCCAGATTATCTGATTCCCCACGTTTCTCTGGTGAAGGCCAGAGGACTGTTGTAAGGGGGGGGCATTGACCACGGCAAGGGGGCTGCAGTGGGGGGCAGACATTTGTAGATAACCCATTTGGACTTTCTTGTCCGATATGAAGCAATGCTGCCATGTTACAGAAGTATACAAGTTCTTCATATCTGTCAGCAGTGTCAAGTCAACTTTATTTATATAGCGCATTTCATACACAGAGGTCATTCAATGTGCTTTACATAAACACAAGCAAACAGGAGTAGCTAATAAAAGCATAGAAGAGCAATGAATGGTATTGAGTGTGGTAGTGCAGCAGGAGAGGATGTTCTAGAGGCAGCTCCTCCTCTGATGTGTTCTAGAGGCTGTTCTAGAGGCAGCTCCTCCTCTGATGTGTTCTAGAGGCTGTTCTAGAGGCAGCTCCTCCTCTGTGTTTTAGAGGCTGTTGTAGAGGCTGTTGTGGGTGGTGGTAGTGTAGTGGTTAAGGAGCTGGGCTAGCCTACAGTAGCCTGAAAGTTGTGGGTTCAATTCTCTGCTTCCACGTTGTGCCCTTGAGCAAGGCACTTAACCCCAAGTTGCTCCGGGGACAATGTGATCCCTTGTAATATAGCTGACATATGTAAGTCACTCTGGACAACAGTGTCTGCTAAATGAATGAATAAATGTTTTAGAGGCTGTTGTAGAGGCAGCTCCTCCTCTGTGGTCTAGAGGCGATGACTCCTCTGTGGTCTAGAGGCGACAACTCCTCTGTGTTCTAGAGGCGACGACTTCTCTGTGTTTTAGAGGCGACGACTCCTTTGTGTTTTAGAGGCGCCTCCTCCTCTGTGTTTTAGAGGCGACGACTCCTTTGTGTTTTAGAGGCGCCTCCTCCTCTGTGTTTTAGAGGCGACGACTCCTTTGTGTTTTAGAGGCACCTCCTCCTCTGTGTTTTAGAGACGACGACTCCTCTGTGTTTTAGAGGCGACGACTCCTTTGTGTTTTAGAGGCGCCTCCTCCTCTGTGTTTTAGAGACGACGACTCCTTTGTGTTTTAGAGGCGCCTCCTCCTCTGTGTTTTAGAGACGACGACTCCTCTGTGTTTTAGAGGCGACGACTCCTTTGTGTTTTAGAGGCGCCTCCTCCTCTGTGTTTTAGAGGCAACGACTCCTTTGTGTTTTAGAGGCGCCTCCTCCTCTGTGTTTTAGAGGCAACGACTCCTTTGTGTTTTAGAGGCGCCTCCTCCTCTGTGTTTTAGAGGCGCCTCCTCCTCTGTTGTGGTGCGCTCAGGCTGTGTGGGGGGGCATGGGGGGGGCATGACGGGGGCAGACACACAGACAGCCTCATCATCTCCTCTGAGCACGCTCAGTCTTGGGGGACTTATGGTGCATGCTCAGCTATGACAGAGGGGCTCCTGTGTAACCACACCAGATGTATTAGTGTCAGTGGTGTTATATCCATAGACATAATATACATAGACGCCGCATTGGCTGCTGGAAACAAGAAATGCGGCCGCCATCTTGGACTGGTCATACTCCTCGTTGCGTTGCAGCAGAAAACACAAGATGACAGCACTGTGCAGCATGTTCCTGCTCAAATCGGCGGACCATACTCGGGGGATTTACTTTTCACAAGTAAGATTTAACATTACCGTACTATTGGTTGTATTTTGTATTTTTGAACAATGTGGCCTGTATCATAGCTACATGTATGACCTTTGCAGCAAAAAAAAACGTGTGAAAATCTGTTCGGTATTCAGTGAGGTATGATTAATTTAATGCGCTGAAAGCTCATTGCACCAGCCAAACAGATTACACTGAGTGGAGTGGATGACCGATCCAAGATGGCGGCTCCACGTCTCGTCAGTGCTAGTAGGGAGTAGTGGTCGATGCGGCGTCTATGTATATTATGTCTATGGTTATATCAACACACGCACACGCACGCGCGCACACACGCACACACACGCACACGCACACGCTGGATGGTTGATGTTGCTCTTGGATGGGTAGCTCTCCGCATGGTGGATCCTGTGGCTGACAGGTACTCTGCCATGTCCACCCCCATACCTCTCAGAGACACACCGATGCGCACGCACACACACACACACACACACACACACGCGCATCATCACTCCTATGCTTGGCAGATCCTGTTTCTATTGCTGTCAGGTACTCCTCTACATTCACCCCCACACCCCTCACAGACACACACTCTCTCTCTATCTCTCTCTCACACACACACACACACACACACACACACACACACACACACACACACACACACAGAGTGCAGGGCATGCTGGGTAGTGATGGAGGAAGAGGGATGTGGGAATGCGCGGAGAAGAACACTTGGAATTTTGTTTGTGGAATTCCAGATGGGGAAGGCACATGATGTTCCGCAGATCCCCTGCCATCTGATTGGCTGTTGGCATCGGTCAGCGTATTGGATAAGGATGAGGAGGATTCTTGTCTTGTGTTGTGCTTTGCTCCTGACCGGCGGATCGGAGGGCCTTTGAGAGGAGAACACGTCTCTCGTATGAGGAGGCAGTGGAGAGTGTAACGTGATTAGTGTCGTGGTGTCGGGGGTGCGGTGGACGACAATGACATGAATTGATTAGCGTTGCACTGCTCAGAGCGTAATCAGAACCAATGCACTGACGGCCAGAACAGGACCATCTTTCAGTCCACTGCTGCCCATCGGGACACAAAGGGCCATGTGACACTACCGCCACACACGCACCCACACACACACAGACGCACACACACCCTACCCCCAGACATATGATCTTCATTTATGAGCCATCAGAGCTCTCAGAGTACAGAGCACAGCTGTGTGTGTGTGTGTGTCCATGTGTGTGTGTGTTTGCAGGCTTCCCATGGTCATGAAAATCCTCGGAATATCATGGAATTTTATAGCCTGACGAGCCAGACCCACATTAAAATGTAGGGCCTGGGCACTCACCATTCGCAGTGCTCAGTCCGAGGGGCGGGATAATCAGTTGTCTTTCAAATTCCCTCTGCACGCAATAGGACAGCGGCAGCGCTATGAGTCCCATGCGTTTCCCACCAGCGGAGATGATTGTGTGTGTGTGTGTGTGTGTGTGTGTGTGAGAGAGAGTGAATATAATTAAAATAATTGTATGTAGCTGTGCTGTTAATCATAGGAATCGTATCGTAAATAATAGATTATTTTAATTCCAAAGGCCAAGGGAACTTTATCAGGATGCATAGTATCCTGGATCCATGAAATAAATGATGTTTTATAAACAAAGTTCGGGTGGAGCCTTCGGGATGATTGACAGCAATTAACTCACCCACTGCCGCCGCAGGGTAGGCCTATTTAAGCCGACCTCCTTTTCCATACGTCACACGCTCCGACGTTCGCGAAATCATTCAGTCTGCGTATCGTTCGCATTGACAAGACAGCTCTCATGGAACTGGAAATCCACCCAGCGCCAGCAAGGCGTTGACCCTACCCACTGGACAGTGGCTCGCATCCGCAGCACTCTCCATTCCCGCGGCATCGCGATGCCGCATGTCGGATAGGAAGTTCCATCTCCTCCGCCTTCTAACGCAGTCGGATAACCCGGTCTTTTCGCCCTCCCGCTCCCTCACTTTGTTTTCCTCCCCAGACCAGGAAGCAAGCTGCTCCTTCTGGCATCCCGACGCGGTTCCTTCCGCCGGCCATTCAGCCGGACGAAGCACACACCACCAGCCACCTCGCGAACCGGGCACGCCGACAGCACTTTCCGGCACCACAAGCTTCAGAGCGTATCATTCCGCTGCTTCAGCCACAGCCACTGCCACGTCAGCGGCTCAGGCCCATTCCCGCCGGATCTCCGCCGTATTTCCGGGTCCAGCCCCACTTTTCCAGACGGCCCCGGTAGCGACAGCGTCGCTACTCCCCCCCCCCCACTCCTTCTTTCCCTCCCCCATCCACCTCCCCTAGCCAGGACTCGGTCCAGGCCTGCCCCACCTCCAGTCGTTCCGACGACTGCTCCCTCCCTCCCCCCTCTCCCCCTCCCCTTTCCATCCCGGGAGCCACGTCTGTACAGCACGCCTCAACTCACGAAGCGTCAGCTCGAAGAGTCACCTCACTAGCTCCCCATCTCTCTTATGAGTTAGCGAGCACCTGGTCTTAGTCGGCGCCGATAGCGACAGCGTCGCTACTCCCCCCTAACCCTCTTTCCTTCCCCGTCCCACTTCCCGCGACCCTGTCCCAGGTTGCTCCCCTTCCGGTCGCGTCAGCGACCGCTCCCTCCCTCCCCCCTTTTCTCCCTTCCCATCTCTTCCCCGGCTCCGCGCTAGACCAGCCCGCAGCAGCGGGTCATCAGCACTCCGCGAGTGCTTCGGACCACGACGTCCCGTTCCGGCAGCAAAACTATTCTTTAGCCACAGCACAGGCCCTGCCACCGCCTCCTCACGCTGCAGCATTCGAACCACCACCCGTCACAGCGCCCACCAGGAACCTCATCTTGTCAGGTGCAGACGTAGACCTTTCTACCATTCTTCCCTCCCTTCCTATTCCCTCTCATAACCGGGATCTAGTTTGCGGCGAACTGGTTTTTCTCTAAAAAAAAAAAAAAAAAAAAAAAAATTCTGGCCCAGCATCAAAAAACCCTGTCATTTCCCGAGTTCACCATAGCTTTTGCCAACTACACAGAAGTCGTCTGTTTCGTGTTCTCCAGTCGACGCAGATGACTAAGCTAAATGACTACCCGGCCATCATCGCCGGCCTAGCCGTATCCTACGGTGGAGCTCATTTTCATACGTAGGCTACCACCGGCTGTTTTCAGCAAAATGCGCTGCCAGAGTCGGCCTCTGGAACTAAAACCCCTACTGGGGCGCGCTCGATATGGAGCTCCATAACCGCGTTTTCCTAGGACTTAAGCCATCTTGTCCCCTCTGCAATAGCCCCAGTCACGGCGCGGTCGAGTGTCCACTAGTCAACTCATTCCCCAGGGCCGCCCTTTCATCTCGCATCTCCTAAACTGCGCTCAGCAACCCCATCTCTCGAAGACGTCGTATCTCTAGATGCCCAGTGTCTGGCCGATATCAAACTATGGAGGATGTTTTAGACGAATGGAATGGTCTGTGCACGTTCTACGACGACTGCCAATCATCTCCAGAAGAGCTCCAGTTGTACACCGACGCAGCCCCCTCAACAGGCTTCGGAGGCTTTTTCAAAGGGCGCTGGTTGCATCCCCGTGGCCACTAGAGTTCAGAGAGCTAACAACTGGAAACGAATCGTCAGCCGTGTTCGAACTCTACCCCGTAGCCATCACGGCCCTACCTGGGGGAATGAGCGGACCTCCAAGAGTGTGATAATCCACAGCGACAACGAAGCCGTAGTGCACGTCATTAATAACTCGAGCTCAAAATCGCCTGCGCTTTCCCCTCTTATTAGGCGTCTAATCTGGATAGCAGCCAGCTA